>NC_083485.1:15631849-15651849 GCF_030014155.1 Tachysurus vachellii
GAAGGGATGGTGAGTAAAGTGGTTGGGTAGAGGAAGAAAAAATCAAACAACCACAAATGTGGTTCTAAAAAAAAGACTACACTTGTTCTCTGCCTTTTTTAAACAGAGGCCACAGTGAGTTCCTCCTGGGATGAAGGTCATCTGAGCTCCAGGGTTCAGAATTACCAACCCCATGGTTAATGACACCGCACCCCAGACACTGCACACCATGTGCTCTAACATCATCCAGTCAAATGTGAAGAAAGTTATCAGTGAACTTCAATTCAATTGTTTTGTATCTCTAATCAGCAAGCCGAAGAAAAAAGACGGTGTGATTATAAAATATGTGCGATATTGTATATGGTCAAAAAAGTGCAATTGTGTAACCAGGAAATGGATTATAGCTTTAACAGGAAGTCTTTTTGTTGAAGTTATCAACTGTTCACTGATGGAGACTTGAGTGCAAGGCTGTCTGTCCTCATGGTATCATACCGTAGCCATCGTAGTGGTAAGCCATTGTACCAAAGCTACTGGTATCGATTGCAGTCCAAAGCCATCTTCATGGTTTCTAAGTGATACCATCACCAGTCGTCTCGTGTACCTTTAGGCTGTCCATGTGTGGTCATCCTCGGCAGCAGCCAGTGATGTCTTACAGTAGTAATAAGCTTACGACCGTGACATGAACGACTTCTGTTATTCTCTTACTAAAAAATATGGCGCCCTTGTGTGAATCCGTTCCCATACATTTTCGAGTCTTCTGTATTCATGCGCTGGTGAAAAAACAAGTCATTCATCATGCTTTTGTTTGCTGGCTCATATAAATAATGCAGTGGAGCTCAGCTAAGTGCATCTGTTTGCTGTCACACGTCTCACGCATCTTACCGTACCCAGCTGGCCAGATTTTGTTCGTTTGTGCTCACGCATTAATCAGTTCTCCGTAGGCACAGACATGGATTGGATTTGCACTTTGGGTCCATTTTACACTGACACCAGATGCAAAATGAGGACATGATCCTTCCTACATCACTGTAATCAGTGTTTATTATTACAGAAATCACAGTGTGTAAACCTTAACACCAAAATCTAACGTTTTCTGCCCTAGAGCTCTGTGAGTTAAGTACATTTTTCAGTCATAAAGTAAGTCACTTGTAATTAGTCGGACTGTTTTACTGACAGAATTTTGGAGTATAGTGTTGGCCGTATTGGAACAGTGGAAAGGCAACTATTGTAAATTTAAGAAATAGGATAAACATACAGTAATACTCACAGCAAGTTAACTCAACATTTTCCAAGACCAATACAATTAAAAGGATTGACATTAGCCATCCCTTTAAGTTTCCGTTCCCTTGGCGTTCCCGTTCCACTTCCAATACCTTCAGCCTTCCCATTACCTCACCATCCAAATTTTGCTCAGATTTCTCATTCCATCACCTTCTGATTGCCGGCAGTCACTAAATTCCTGGGGTTTCGTTACCACGACGTAAAGTGTGCGTGTTTCCGAAGGTCTTGGAAAAACACCCTCTTTCAAAAAAACAGCATAATACTATACGAAGGACAAAACAGTCATACAGGTAGATTTATTTTAGTGTGTGGAGTTTGCATGTTCTCCCCGTGCCTCGGGGGTTTCCTCCGGGTACTCCGGTTTCCTCCCCCGGTCCAAAGACATGCATGGTAGGTTGATTGGCATCTCTGGAAAATTGTCCCTAGTGTGTGATTGTGTGAGTGAATGAGAGTGTGTGTGTGCCCTGCGATGGGTTGGCACTCCGTCCAGGGTGTATCCTGCCTTGATGCCCGATGACGCCTGAGATAGGCACAGGCTTCCCGTGACCCGAGGTAGTTCGGATAATCGGTAGAAGATGAATGAATGAATGAATAAACAACCAAAAACTACGGTTAGGGTTAGGGTTAGATTATCAAATAGGCCACGCTTACCCGATGACGCAATATCTGTTACGCTATTCTGAAATCCCTGGATATAAGTGCATGCCTCCAATTGCCTTTAGCTTTCCCATTCCCTCATCTTCCCGTTCAGGAACTTCCAATTTCTCCAAGCTTCCTATTCCCTTGATTATATTCTGTTACATTTTGTCTGAGGTAATGTTTTTATCACCAGAGGTTACTTGGACTTTAATTTTTATTATTTAAGGACATCACTGAGAGACTGTAATATAAATTCCAATATTTTACAAACCGCACTGACACAAACCATCATTTTAAAAGTATTTAAAATATAATCTACATGTAATAAAAATGTTTGATTGTTTGTTTGTTTGGTTGTTTTAATGTAGCTCTCATCATCTAATGACTCCCGGAAACGGAGATGTTCACGATTTTCATCCTGTTTTCCTAAACTTAATAATATATGTAATATAAAATGCATATTTTTGGTTTATAGGTCTGCCCGGAAAACCTTAAATCCCAGCAGTCATCCATATTTAAGGCATATCTACACTAATATATGGCGGTAGTAATATATGAGTTCTCTACATTAATCTCAACCGAATTCTATAGTGCAGCCGTCCATCATTAATCACTTCTGTGCCTTACTTCATGAAAAATGAATTTAATGACTTAATAATGCACAGCATTCATCAGCAGTGGCCATTAAACCTTAGGATTCTGGACTCATCTGCATGTATCTGTAGAAGTATGTGTGTATACGTGTTGCACGGTATAGAAATAGCTTTAAGTTTAAATACCGCAGGTTGCTGAAGGATTTAAGAGGCTAAAGCTTTTCCCTTGCATTTACACGACTCCGTCTGCAATCTTTACTCTGTTTTGTTTTTAGCGGTGGAGATGGAGAAGATAAAAAGATCTATACGTCCTCATTGTGTTACAGAGCAATCGCCAAACAAATTCTAAAGAGGAGAAAAAATGCAATTATCGAATTCCAAACCCAGAGAATTCACTTCATACTCATCCTTCTCAAGGTTTCTTTTTCTCTCTTTTCACTTTTATTTTATTTACATTGCCATCATGATTTGAACATCAATCCGAAGTGAATAGACAAGTATTCATTGTGCTTCGTAAATTATTCTTTTCAGGGTGAATACGAGACGATCTCTATACAAGAAACACAGCAGAACAAGGTCAATATGACTGCCTTCATACTGAAGAAGGTTTTTCATCATATTTTTTTTTCAACTTAGTCCTTCGAGTTACTGCAGGAAGAAGTCCTCTGATCTGCCGAAATACAGACAATAATATATATATATATTTATTTTTGCAGCGTTTTTTGTAAATGCTGCTGTGTTATTATTGTTATTACTTCTGCATCTTTCTTTCCCACCTCTTGGTGTTAATTGCTTGCTCAGTGGTAATTACATCCCTTATCCTGTCTTAAAGAGACACCCTGATGCTATTTTGCCTTAATTAAAAGGCTTTGCTTCTGCTTGGCCAATTCCTAATCAATTAGCTGACCAATAAAATATGTTGACTAATGTGCTGACAGCTTGGCTGTAGTCACTCGATCTTTATCTCTCCGCCATTCTCTCTTTCCTCTGTTGTAACCCGGTCTAGTTCAGGCAGAGGCAACAAAATTTTTTTAAATAATTAAATAATGGACATTGATTAAAATCAATAGAATTCAAACGAAACGGCTTTTGACTTACTACTTACCACAATTTATAATGTCTTCCTTTTAAAGAGCGTGTACTGTACTGTACTGTACTACGAGATACAGTCCAATTTACAAAGAAATGAGAATCCGAGGCACAATTTATGTCAAGAACAGTTTATGCACATGTAAGTAACCTTGGAAACAAGCAAGTAACACACAACACTGGAGAAACAAAGCAAAGCCAACAGATTGCGTACGGGAAGTCATCATACAGACATCTGGATGCTTCAGGCCACGACAATGGGCTGGAACAGAAAGAGAAGGCACATGAAGGTATGAATAGGTAAATAACTTAGGGGCTTTTTACACCTGGTCACGTCATGCGTTTTCTGTGATCCGATATCTATCCAATGGTAAAAAGACCAGGTCTAAATGTCCTCCGAAACGTTTTCGAGACGGATATATTGTAAATCCGATGGTTCAAACCCCTTCAGGAGGAGGTCTGGGACGCATTTCAGATGAAACTGGACAGGTGTAAATGAATGTGGTTGTTCAAGCCACATACGTCAGCGCTATACTCCTCCCAAACGGAAGTACGTCACTCGCAGGTGACTTACGAGTCGTGCATCGCGCCAGAAACAAATAACATGGGCGACACGCGATGAAAGTGTCCAACAAAAGCTTTGTAAAACAAATACGTAGAAACAAAAGTATATTTAAGTATAGACACCAAAGTGTGTTCCATTTCAATTACCCCGGAAATGAGGTAAAATATATGTGCATTTTGGGTGGGAGTAGAAAGATCGGATCGATATCCGACTCGCCGAGACGCGTTTATGTGGCCTAATGTAAACGGAACAGTTTTAACAAATCAGATAGCTATCGGATCAGAGACAACACGTGAAGTGACCGGGTGTAAAAAGGCCCTATAAAATAAACATGTTCATATCTACACTCTAAAAAATGATGTGTTGGATTTACTTAAAATATGTATGCTCATTTTTGCATCACACTTTTTAAGTAAACCCAACTTGGAAAAAAATTACTTAAAATTAACACGAAAACTGTTGTTATATGTACTTAAATTTTTGGGTACACTCAACATTGTTTACTTAAAAATATAAGTAACATGGTAGAATCTGCTAAGTAACTGCAAGTTAAGTTAACTTAAAATTTAAGCTCATTTATGTTAAAAAAAGATAATTAATTGAGTTGAACCAATGTAAAATTTTAAGTTATTTTAGATCATCAGCTATTGGTCTGCATACTGCACTGCTGCTTGAATGGGTTAAACGCAGAGCACAAATTCCTAGTATGGGTCACCATGTCACTTCACTAAAATAAATTACACATGCAAATCACACAAAATAAAGCATTTCACTTTATTTTTTGAAACAGGCTGCAATACAATGGTGAAGCCTAAAACCACACATCATGAATGTACAACAAATGTGTCAAATTAACACATTTTGAACAAAAAAACAAACAGGACACTTCCTTGATGCTGCCCCCTTTGCAACACTTTCTTGCTCTGAGCTAGAAAGAGAAAAAAGTTTTATATTTAGTATGAATAGGCAAGACATTGCAGAGTCTTACTAGCATAGACCTTTTCAGTAAAAGATTGTATATACTAATGACGCATCACCTTTTTTTGGCAAAATACTCATATACTGGTAATTTATCAATACTGTTATTTAAAGATATTAATAGATCACGTTTTTGCATAATGTGCTATGCTGAGACCAGCGGATGTCGGAAGCGTGTCACGCCCTTCTGCTCCGCATTTACGCATGCGTAGAAGTTTCTCATTATTATAAGAAAAGTTAAGTTTCAAGCCAAGGTGGTAATTGAACAAAGAACTGCAAAGCGTTACACGGAGCAGGGCGGGAACAGATTCGTCAGAATTCGCCCTTATCTTAATGCAAACATGCCAACGCGATGCATGGTCATATACCTCTGAAATAAACAAATTAACCACTAGAACATTCATTCGATGGAGGCACACTGCTTTTAGGCGGACAATCGCGTGCACACTCGTTCCTCCTTTCATACAATAACTTACTTGTACAAACTGGACTTTCATAAGTATTCAAGTAACACGTTTCTAATTGTTGAAGCTAAATTCGTAGCAATTCAGAAATTCAATTTAAAAAAGTTTCTTTCTTGACCACAAACGCAAACACAAACACAAATAAACGAATGTACGTTAAAACGACAAATCTTACCTCTTTTCAGCGTCTTCGTCTCTTTGCGTTTCAGAAAATATCTTCATCTAACACTACAAACAAGTGTTTATTAATTTCAAAACCTCAAAATCGAATATTTTGCTTAGTTTATTGAAAGTTAAGCTTACCTCTTTCCACCGTCTTCACATGTGCGTCACAAAATGGCTCCAGTTTTTTCCAGATTTGCATATCACGTGGCTCACAGTCAAACTTAAAATATTATGTTATAATTACTTAGTTTTGATGCATTTTAATACTAGTTGACGTGACTTATGTTTTTTCATTATATTTATGCATACATTTAGGTTCACCTTGTAACTTATATATTTATGTTACAGACACTATATATGCTAAGTAGAGGTTGGAAAGTTAAAATTACTTTGTTATTTGTGTTTAGTTTATTTATTTTTAAAAGTAATGGTTGTTCAGCCAACGAATCGTTTTTTAGAGTGTAGTACAATAAACTAATCTCCCCAGTTTCCCTCGTCAGGTTTTGAACTCGAACTGTATCAGTAAGTTCAGATTACCAGGAATCTTGTTTACAGCAAAGCTTTCAGTCTACAGGTTTGTATTAATGTGTATGAGTTAGTTCTTTCATCTGAAGCCTCTCTTCTTCATCACTGCCATAGCAACAATAAGCGATGCTAAGTGCGATGGTATTAACGCGATGTCCGATGCTATTCAAGTGTCTCTTCACTGGAAATGAGAAATCATTCATTCACGTGTGAGAAGATGCACAGCGAGTTGCGACAAACCTCTTTTACATATCGTCAGATGTTATGCAAGTGATTTTCAATGGTAAACAGTTCATGGGCTAATGGAAGTGCTTTATAGAGAGAATCTCTAAGGTAAACGTTCAGTTGCATGAAATTCCTTGATCACAATGGTTTTGGAAAAGTGACTAGCATGACCAAACGGCAGCTAGCAGTTGACTAGCATCAAGGACTGTGTCAGTTTTGAATTTGGTGTGGCTTTTTTAAAACAGCATTGTCATCAGTCCATCCATCCATCCTCCAGGGAGGACTCTGAGGACTCAGGGAACAAGGTTTTGGACACCGTAGATGGAGTGACAGCCCGTCACCGTAGATGGAGTGGCAGGACACGATCACGCACTTGAGATAATTCAAGAGGCAAAATTAATTTTTCATGTGTTCAGCAGCTATGCTAAAAAAAATCTTTACCCTACAGTCTGCTGTGTGGTCCAGAGAAATGCTTTGCTTGATCTGCACTTGGACCATTTGTTGTGCTATTCGATAAACCTGTCTCATGGTTCCACCAGCTGAACAAACTGAAGAAGATACTCTTTAATCTGATGCTAAAAGTACAAGGAAAGAACAATTTGTGGTTTCACAAGAACCTTGTGGTCCATGATACTTCACCCGTTCCTGTTGGCTCTGTAATCATTTTCTTTCACATGATGTAATATCTATTGTAGGAATTTAGTTTTGGGGCACTGTGGCTTAGTGGTTAGCACGTTCGCCTCACACCTCCAGGGTTGGGGGTTCGATTCCCGCCTCCACCTTGTGTGTGTGGAGTTTGCATGTTCTCCCCGTGCCTCGGGGGTTTCCTCCGAGTACTCCGGTTTCCTCCCCCGGTCCAAAGTCATGCATGGTAGGTTGATTGGCATCTCTGGAAAATTGTCTGTAGTGTGTGATTGTGTGAGTGAATGAGAGTGTTTGTGTGTGCCCTGTGATGGGTTGGCACTCCGTCCAGGGTGTATCCTGCCTTGATGCCCGATGACGCCTGAGATAGGCACAGGCTCCCCGTGACCCGAGGTAGTTCGGATAAGTGGTAGAAGATGAATGAGAGTCAGTGAGGAATTTAGTTCTTCAGTAAACACTTGATTTTTCAAGAAACCAAAAAAAAAACACACAGGGTTGGTTTGTGAAACGTTCTCTGAAGGAACTCGTCTCTCGGCCGGATTTTAGCGTATCCATCTCAATCTCTCGACATTCGCTTCTTCTAAACTTTTTCTCATCTTGTCTCCCTTTATCTGTTTTCTTTTCCTTCACTCTCACTCATTTTCCAGCTTGCCAGTTACGAGTAGTTTGTCTGACGTCTTCACGTGATTTAAGGTCTTATTTTTCCGACCATATTCTGCACTTTTGTGCGTTCTCATTGTGATTGTAGCTGAGTTTTTTTTTCCTGCTCGTATTTCTCATTTATAATGGTTATTTTGCGATTCTCTGTGCGCCTCTCGCTGCCTGCTTCCTGCTGAAACATCACATTCATGGACGAGATGAGCCGCTTGCTTCCTCACAGACCTGAATGCAAATTTAATATCGCCTTCTCCCTTCTGTCCAACATGCGCAACCTCAGTCGGTATTTATTGCCCCGAGGAATGAGGATTTGTTTGTTTGACAAATTTCCTGCACAAGTCGATTTCACTGCGCTTTTTTTTTTTTCACACATGCAAATGGGACAAGGCAATTTAGGACAAACAAATTCATTCTTCTGCTGTTTTCTATTTCGCTTATGATAAACACTCTATTTTCCTTTTTTAAGCCTTTTTCAGGCTTATTTAAATATCTCAGGCAACCATTTGTGACTTTTTAAACATGTTTAATCAAAAAAAAAAAGCAAACAAGCAGATCCTTAAGAATGTGACACGTCTCCAGCGCTGCTGCAGTTTATCATGTTTAAACCACAGCCGCTTTGGTCTGCACTGAAATCCCACAATACATCACTCAAAAGATGTCCCACACTGTATGGTACGGTTTGTTATTTGGGACACGTCCTGGCCATCGTGTGGCGTTAAGGTCTGTTTTGGGAAACGTCCATATTTGCCTGATATTTGACACGTACGTGACATTCTTTGTATACAGTATAATAAGGTCTAGGATTTGGGACATGTCCTAATCTAGCTCATTATAGATACACCCCAGACCATAAAGGGCAAATATACAGCTAGTCAGGTGTGATTTGGGA
This sequence comes from Tachysurus vachellii, assembly GCF_030014155.1. Taxonomy (NCBI): domain Eukaryota; kingdom Metazoa; phylum Chordata; class Actinopteri; order Siluriformes; family Bagridae; genus Tachysurus; species Tachysurus vachellii. Next base: position 15,640,541 of record NC_083485.1, read on the forward strand.
CATGACCAAGGTAGTCAGATATCAGTAAGATGTTTAAATTGTTTGAGACATGTCTAGACTTGACTTATGATGACATTAGAGATCATTTCTGCAGCCTATTTAACAGGTATGGTCTGTAATTTGGGACGCATCCACAATGGACTGATGATAAGACTCTTAGGATGGTGTTTATGTGGCCTAGAGATTGAGTAATGTGTGTGGTTTGGAACAAATCTACAAGGGATTGATTATAAAATACTTTTTGGTGGTGTTTATGTGGCCTACATAGTGAGTAATGGGACACAAAGTGGTTTGGGACACAATGAACCGGTGATGATACAAATTTTTTATTAGCTTTAAATAGTGAGAAAAACTGCTTGGTTTGGGACACGAACAAGGTTGATTAATGATGGTGGAACATTTGGGATGGTTTTCATGTGACCTATATAGTGAATACGTTTGTGGTTTGGGACACAGCCATAATTGACTGATGATAAAAGAGCATTTGTGATGGTGTCTATGTGGCTTTATACGGTATAAAGGCAGTGATTTGGGACACATCCCAGGCAGACGATGGTCGATGGGCGATGGGCGATGGTAGAAGATGTGGTGTTTGTGTGTCCTACACGAGAGAGTATAATGTGTGATTTGGGACATGTCCATAATGTCCACATGATGGTGAGACATTAACAAGGGTTTTTGTGCGCTTTACATAATCATTATTGTGTTCGTTTAGGACACACCCCAAGGTAGACTGATGATGAAGGGATGTTTGTGATAGTGGTTAAAGGATGTAGGATGTGGTTTGGGATACAACCAGAATGCACTGTTGGTGAGACACTTGCAAGAGATTTTCTGTAAAATGAATCAAGTTCTCGGTTTGGGCCCGAGATGTTTGTGATGGCTTATATAGTGTAGCCAAATGGGTGCGGTTTGAGACACGTCCACAATTGATTGATGATGAGACACTTGCAATGTATTTTTGAGGACTGTATAGTGAATATGATTTGTTAGATTGGGACGCAAAGGTTTTACATATATATATATATTACAGAGGTTTCGTGCACGGAATGCTTCATTGATACTTGTGATTGTGTTATGTAGCCTACTTAGTGACTAGACTGTGTGGTTTGGGACACTTTCACAGTTATCCAATGGTGAGACACCTGTGATGGCGTTCATTTAGCTTTTATTGTAAATCAGGTGTGGTTTGGGACGCATCCAAAATGAACTGACTAGAGATGGCATGTTCAGGATGGAAATTTTAGGCTATCACTAAACGACATGCAAACCATATACGATATTAAATCCTTCCTCTGGATCGTCTACATTCACTTTATTTAGTGTTATACCATAGAGAACAGTAAAAATAGCAACATTTCACATACTAAAGCAGGCTCTTGAAATCTCATAAGGCTTCAATTATCGCCTATCTCCGATCCTGTAGACGTGTGTGAAGCGATCAGCACTGCGGTAAGTGTTAGGAGACAGATTACCGCAAAAATCTGATCTGGCTGGAAGTCCACGAGGACTGAGAGCAATTTTCTCCACCTCGCTCCATAACAGTCCAATGGACTTTGGCTTTTCTTCCATTTTACACGGTCAGGTGCACTTTGCTCGGCCCCGAGGTCATTTCTCCTGTATTTTCCATCAAAGGGATGTGTCAGTAATCCATCATCATTCTCACGCTGTGGCAGACGAGTCCCTTTTGTAAGGTGTCAGGTCGAGTTTTAAGGGTCACACAGGAACACAGGAGGCTCAATCTGGAAACATACAAGCTATCGAAATGAAAACATAAACCAAATATACAAATATATGGGCAAATATTTTGCTTTCATGTGAACATGATGTCAGTGGACACGGCCTAATCAATGACGTCTCCAGCACTGCTGCAGTTTGTCATGTTTAAACCGCAGCCATATTGGTTCTGCACTGAAATCCCACAATACATCACTCAAAAGATGTCCCACACTGTATGGTATGGTTCATGATTTGGGACACGTCCTGGCCATCGTGTGGGGACATGACCATATTTGACTGATATTGTGACATGTGCATGACGTTCTTTGTATACGGTATAGTAAGGTCTCTGATTTGGGACATGACCAAGGTAGTCAGATATTATTTAGATGTTTGATGTGTCTAGTAATGATTTTTGCATCCTATATAGCAGGTCCTCCCTGGGGAGGTGTTTCGGGCATGTCCAACCAGGAGGAGGCCCCGGGGAAGACCTAGGACACGCTGGAGGGACTATGTCTCTCGGCTGGCCTGGGAACGCCTCAGTATTCCCCCGGAAGAGCTGGAGGAAGTGTCAGGGGAGAGGGAAGTCTGGGCGTCCCTGCTTAGACTGCTGCCCCTGTGACCCGGCCCCGGATAAGCGGTAGACAGTGGATGGATGGATGGATGGATGGATATAGCAGGTATGGATTGATGATAAGACTCTTCTGATGGTGTTTATGTGGCCTACAGAGTGAGTAATGTGTGTGGGTTGGAACAAATCTACATTTGTTGGTGTTCACGAACTCAAGAACTCTTTCTAGCCCTCTAACATTGTGTTAGTGCCATTTAGCTAGTAGTCATTATACAGTATGACTTTATATATGTATCATGTATAAGCTTATTTTTTAGTTTGCTTTTATTTAGACATGTATCGTTAAGTAGAGTTACATCACCTTTTTTTTAGTTTTTGTTTATTCCTAGTTAGCTAACATACACTTCCTGTGAGGGTGCATTCTTTTTAGTTAACACTTGTATGCTAGCTTACTAGCATAGCTGCCTTCATGTTAGCTACAGTATGCTAGTTAGTTATACTCATTATGACACATAATGACCCACAGGGGTCGGATTATTTTCTTATAACACGTTTTCACTCTTTTATTCCTTTTATACCACAGAGATCTGCCAACGCTAAGAACTGAAATATCTTAAAGAACTTTTATCCATTTACAGTTACACTTCTAAACTTGTGAGCTGTCAGAGCTGCGTTTACTCTGCTGCTGCTGGAGGTTCGAGGCTCCTCAAGCGAGCAGATATCACAGAGCTAGGAGCTCGTCCAAGCCAAAGGTGATCAATACGCTTGCGGGTGTTTTATAGGAAATTGGAAAGCAGTGGTTCAGAGAAAAGACTCATTACTCCGAGTCACAGCACAGAACTGCTTAGTGATTAGTTTAGAGAGCTGCTGAGCACCAAAAATCACTGAAATCCTGTAATGGCTGTTAGAGGTCAGGGTTAAATGTTTTTCTATAGCTTGTGTTATTATCTCATTGGAACATCACCGCTAATCCAAACGCCCGGCCGCTTCGTCACCCTGAACATCATCACCGTACAGTCATGATCACGCCTGCACTTCTCCAAAAACTACTGTTTTTTCTTGTCTTTTCTGTTAAATTAGCATTCATCTCACATGGAAAATGAAAAGTCTGTGAAGGCTGAAAAAATATAAAAAAATTTTCCTGATTTTTTTTTTTTTACTTGTTTTATAAGGTTTATATTTTATTTAAAAAATAGATTTATTGCAGAACAGAAAAACAAAGTAAATATCAAAGAAAAATGAAAAATAAGCTTTTCTTTTTTATATAAAAAAAAAACATTTTCAGTCAACAAACTTATGATCTTTTGATTTATAAAAATCTATGAATTATTAAAACATTATAAGCAGTCTATAATTTTTTTTCTGTATTTTATTCCTTTATTTGAGCCATTAGGGGATTTGATTTATTTCCCTTCTGAACTTTCCTCCTACAAATGTGTTTTTTTTTTTATTATTATTATTATTATTATTTTTATTTACATTTTATTTACAGTGTTTGAGATTAAAGTTAAAATGAATATTTTTTTAGTTATTTAGTTTTTTAGTTATTTGAGTATCAGCTACACTGCTTATGTTCTGTTCTGTTAAAAGAAGCAGAAAAGGAAAACAGAAATCGGTCAAATTTTCATTTTATGAACTTTATTTACGACTCACTAAATGTAACAGTAAGCCCTTTTATTTATACCACGAGTCCATGATGCGCCTCATGCTCATGAACCTCATGCCGCTCATTCCCATCATGTGCCTGAAGTTCCGGTACTGTCCGGGCCCGAAGTACCACATTCTGCCTTTGTAGTGAGGATACTCGTACATGAGCCAGTGTCCGTCCGTCACGTGGCACGACATGCAGCCGTGAGACCAGTTATAACGATCCATGAAGGAGTCACAGTCGTCAGACATCTCCATCATCTGACCCATGAAGTGCTCCCTGGGGTAGAGCCTCATCTTATAGGGACCGCTGTACTGTTCACACACACACACACACACACACACACACACACACACGTTATCCATATATGGAGAGTCTAGGAGACTAAAGACTGTAATTCTCAGTTTTAGGAGTAATTCTATATAGAGGTTGGGATAATATTTAATGTAATATAATTGGGATATATAAGGATTCTATAAGAAACAACTATTTTGAATATTTTGACTTTTTTGTTTCACAAAAACAATATTTTGTGAAATTCATTTATATTCATTTCCATATAAATGCAAATGTAATAAAACAATTTCCTAACGTTTAAATGACATGAAGTCAATATGAGCAAAATTCAGAGAAATTAAAATGAGATTTTCATGCTTGATTCCTCTTACATCAATTCAAATTTGTTTATGCTAATTTAAATAATTAAATAATAATAATAATAATAATAATAATAATAATAATAATAAGAATAATACATTTAATTAAAAGCAAGGTATAAAATGAGGACATCTTTTGTTTTCAGTTTTAAATATTCATTATTCTAAGGACTTTAAACAGATTGCATTTTGTAAATTCAAGTATTTGAATTTGATTATTTGAGTATTTGGCGATTTAAGGAGTTTGGGTTCCTGGATTCTGATTGGTCAGAAGGTACTGATTAATTTTCTATTACAGCAGCGCTATAATCGACGATACGTTAAGGTTTCTATACTAACAGAAATTTGTGAGACTTGTGCTTTGGACGATCTACACACACGGAATACAAACGTTGATGTGGCTTTTTTTTAAGAAGACGATTATGGAACATTTATCCAGTCTCCAGAACCGTCGTATTAACGGCGAGAGGGAAAAGAACAGGTTGGTGAAGGAATTTGTATCTGCTGTAGCGTGAGTAGGAACGGGATGTGAGCGCTGCTGTGGTGTAAGAGGAATAAAACAGGTGATATTTTTCCAAAAGTAAGTAACGTTAATGATACCATGGGGATCCAGCGGCAGGAGCGGATCCAGCCGTTCATTCCCCATGTGTTGATGTAGTCGTTGTACTCTCCCTTTCTGAGGAAATACTGATTCCCCATGAAGTTGGGCCGATCGTATACCATCCAGCAGCCACTCTCCACTCGGCACGAGTAACAGCAGTTCAGGTAGGCGGACATGTTGGAGCAGTCGCCGCTGGACTCCCAGGACCGACCCATAAAGTTCCGGCCCTCGTAGAAGATGATCTGCAGAGCAAGACAAGATGTTGATTGATAAAATAACAGCTGTCATATAGCATTAGTATCTAAATATTACTCCCTTTATTTTATAGATCATGACCCATGTTCTTACCTTGCCCATGCTCATTTTGGCTTCTTTCTCTGTTCCGTCTGATCTGATCCGTACCCTCCCGGTGACTGACATACAGTTCCACCTAGTTTAACCCTCTCCCATTTATACCTCGCCGTCGCCAAAAAGACCCGCGCCTCCTTTTGTTTAAACTCCTGAGTCAGCAGCATGGAGCTGTAGGGCTTTCTGTACCATAGAAACTCTTTAGAACGAACCTCAGGCTTACAGCAACACAATGCGGTTGTGTGCTCCGAAAAAATGTTCTCTTTACATCTCACAGGCCTGGCTTTATAAGCGCTTTATAAACACTACTGCAGACATGTTTGGTGCTCTTCATTAAAGCAAATATCCTGAAATGCTCTCGGATTCGGTCTATTGTCCGTTTTAACAGATTTATTCAGTTTTTTAATACATTCATAAGCACCGGATTAAATCTTTATGTCAGGAGTTTCATAAGGCTGTATAGCCTTATACATTAGGGCTTTATAGCATATTCATAAGCACTGCATTAACATTTACTAGCAGAATACTAGCGATTTTAAGCAGTACATGCATGTGATTTTTTTGCTACATTCAGCTTTCATAACACATTCACAAGAAGTGAATAATGAAAAATCAGGAGAAATAAGGAGGTATAAAGCCTTATAACATAAGGTGAGATTTTAGGCGTTACATAGTACATGACCTGATCATTTCATGAAAGAGAGAACCTTCATAACACATTCATAAGCACTTCATAAACATTAGACAGGATAGTAACAGTGTTATGTATTATGTGCACGTTTTAATTTGTAGAGTAGCTGCTATGAGCCTTCATAACACATTCATAAGCACTGGATTAAATATATATAACATAAACATTAGACCAGTCGGGACAGAAGATTTAATGTTGATCAGAATAATTATTAATAATTCATAATACATTTTTTCAGTTTTGTAATATATAATCTTTAGAGCAACTACACTGAGCCTTCATAACACATTCATGAGCAATTCTAGAAGGATTGTGTTAGATGACGTTAGAGGTCTTAAGTGTGTGCATGACTTGGATTAACAATTTCAGCTTTTTTGTTTGGTTTTAATGAGTACTTCAGTTACTGTTAAGAGAACCGACATTGGAGGTTCATAACACATCCATAAGCACTGCATAAACATTAAACAAGTCATTAGAACACAAAATAAAGCGAGATTAGAGGAAGAAATACTCAGGTTTGTTAAAAACCTGTGTGTGTGTGTGTGTGTGTGTGTGTGTGTCCTCATTTACAGTAACATGAAAGATTACTTACGAGGCCTTTTTTCTGCCAGTCGGTGCAGTTTTTACACGTTTTATAAGCAAACAAAAACACAAGAGTGAAAACATTTCCCTTAAGCGCCTACATTTAGAAGGAGCTCCGTCTTTAGCGTGTTCATGCATTAGTGTGTTTGTGTGCAGGCGAGTGTGTGTAAACTTTATTGAGTTTGTGAAATTCAATCACAATGAAATCTCGAGTATTAGAGCTGAAATGAAAACAGAAAATCTGTAACGCAGCCTTCTGAGTTCCTGCGAGTTTTTATTCCTGAGCCGCGTGTTGCATTTGTCCGGCTTTTATCCGGCGTAAGAAAAACCCATCTCAGCTCAGCACAGGATCTACACTCGACTGGATTTTTTTTTAATTAACCTTTTTACAGTCAAATCAGTTTCAGATGTTTATATTTGAGAAATAAATTCCTTCCTTCATGTCTGGAGTTTGTAGCTAAAACAGGGGTCACGGCTGGAACGTGACTTTAACGCCACGTTGCACTGATTCAAGCAAATAAAACGTTTTTTTTCAGCTGAAAGTTAAATTTCAGTTAATTTGATTTTTTTTTTTTGTCAAAAAACTTGTTAGATTCAGGAAGCAGTTCATCAAAATCTTTTTTTTTACATCTGTAACTTCCTTTAAATAGAATTGTATCTGTTTTTTTACTCCTAACTTTTTCATTTACAGATTTTTTTTATTATTATTATTTTATATTTCAACCAATCAGCTTTCGCTTCGAGTCTCACTCTGTAAACAATAAAAACAAATGTTTACATTTTTTTTTGAAGAAATCAACCGAATAAAAACGAATAACAGCCGTGTGACTGGATTTCATTTGACTTCATAACCCCGCCCACTGACTCCGCCTCCAATCCCACCAACAATTACTCCCAACCTTAAGAACAAATTTAGTTTCATTTAATTTGTATTGTTATTTATTTTGTCTGTCCACATTTTGTTTTTCTTGTTTTTTTCTTTTTTCAGGGGGCACGGTGTCTTAGTGGTAAGCACGTTCGCCTCACACCTCCAGGGTTGGGGGTTCGATTCCCGCCTCCACCTTGTGTGTGTGGAGTTTGCATGTTCTCCCCGTGCCTCGGGGGTTTCCTCCGGGTACTCCGGTTTCCTCCCCCGGTCCAAAGACATGCATGGTAGGTTGATTGGCATCTCTGGAAAATTGTGCGTAGTGTGTGATTGCGTGAGTGAATGAGAGTGTGTGTGTGTGCCCTGTGATGGGTTGGCACTCCGTCCAGGGTGTATCCTGCCTTGATGCCCGATGACGCCTGAGATAGGCACAGGCTCCCTGTGACCCGAGGTAGTTCGGATAAGCGGCAGAAGATGAATGAGTGAGAGTGCAATTGTTCTTTATAGCTTTATATAGCTTTTTATACTATACATACTTATAAATAGTTATCTGTAGTATTGCAAATTGTTGTTGTTGTTGTTGTTGTTATGTGTGTGTGTGAGTGAGTGTGTGTGTGTGTGTGTGTGTGTGTGTGTGTGTGTGTGTGTGTGTGTGTGTGTGTGTGTGTGTGTCTAACTAATGCACCTGGTGTGATTTCCTGCAGCTTGGACACGGAGCTTCATTAATATTTCATATTTCCTTCAGTCAGGATTGATGTGAGATGTGAGATGAGAGTGAGATTTCACGGCTATTAAAAAAAATAAAGAACTAAAAATAAATCTGTGTCCCTGCGCTAATTATCTTGCTAATTATCAACATGTTATTAAATACGCTGACGTGTTGTGTGAAAGCATCTCACATCCTAAACACTAAACTCAGTTTATCCATCCCATCATCAGGACCCCAGATTGAAGACCTCTGTGAACAAAGCGGGATGAGAAAAATAATGACATCAAAGTTCCTGCTTCAGTTAATGACTCGAGGCTGCGAGAGTCACAATAAATTGTTCAGAAATTTATTTGGCCTTTTTTTAAAGAACACACTCGTAATTCGTTTCTTCCGTAGATAAAACTGATATTTGGGATTTTCAATACAAAAACAATCCGGGGGCAAAAACTTTTGCCCTGACAGATTTTGAAAACTATAGGAATTGTGGACTGGATTATTTTTAAGTTCATTTAAATGATTTCGTCTCTGTACTGTTCTGTATGGCTCCATATGTCTCTGTATGTCTCTGTATAGTTCTGTATGGCTCCGTACATCTCTGTACTGTTCTGTATGGCTCCATAAGTCTCTGTACTGTTCTGTATGGCTCCATACGTCTCTGTACTGTTCTGTATGGCTCCATACGTCTCTGTACTGTTCTGTATGGCTCCATACGTCTCTGTACTGTTCTGTATGGCTCCATAAGTCTCTGTACTGTTCTGTATGGCTCCATACGTCTCTGTACTGTTCTGTATGGCTCCATACGTCTCTGTACGGTTCTGTATGTCTCTGTATAGTTCTGTATTGTTCCATACGTCTCTGTATGGTTCTGTATGGCTCCATACGTCTCTGTACTGTTCTGTATGGCTCCATATGTCTCTGTACTGTTCTGTATGGCTCCATATGTCCCTGTATGGTTCTGTATGGCTCCATACGTCTCTGTATGGTTCTGTACGGAACTGTACGGATCCATACGGCTCTGTGCCGCTCTATACGGCTCTATACGGCTCTTGGCGGCTCTGTATGGCTCTATACGGCTCTGTACGGTTCTGTACGTCTCAGTACGGCTCTATATGGATGAGTGACAGATGTTTTGTGAACGCATCCTGAGAGCACCGAGGCGCTGAAGCTGAACACAACACTGCTTTGCACATTCATAAAGCTGCACTTGTCATCGTCAGATCAGTCTTTACTCACCGACTGTCAACGTCTCAGACGGCGTTATCCATCTCTCTCTCTCTCTCTCTCTCTCTCTCTCTCTCTCTCTCTCTGTCTCTCTCTCTCTCTCGCTCTCTCGCTATCTCTCGCTCTGTCCTCTTTTACTTCTCAATTCTCACTGATTTATTGCCGTGTTCGGATTTTTCGCTCCGGCTCACAGGTCTATATTAATGTGCTCGCCCTAGAACGTAATCGTTTCTATAGTAACAGCTCCTTCATTGCTAGAATCTTGTCCACAGTCGATTTACGTTGCATGGAAGGAGTCTCCAGTGTCAGTAACAGTCAGAGGTAAAGATAAGCTTTGTCTTATTAAACATCAAGAGAGAGAACTCGAGAGAAAGTAAAGTGTCTGTTGTATAGCTGAAATAACGAAAGCGATCGAGTTGCAGAAACTAATTTGTAATTATAAACGAATAAAAAGAAATTTCATTACAAAAGAATTTCATTGTACAGTGAAACTTGTTTTTCTCACCGTGAAAACTTTGAATTATGATAAAAAGTCTTTAAAGAAAATGAATTTTAATGAGATATAATTGATGATTGTGATGACTGTGATGAACGAAAGGAACACAATAAATTAAAATTAAAGAAAACACAATATTTTTATACTCCACTGAGAGAACGAGCCGTTACCATGGAAACGATAACCTTTAAGAACAAACCTTTTTATAGACAAACCCGGGATTTGAATTGAATTAAAAATTCAGCTGCGCCGTTCTCGTTGCTGTAGATATGATTTATTCATGACGGCTAAAAATCAAGAAATCTCATTTCGATACGTTTTTGTGATCAAACCTTAAACCTGTTCACGTTCCGATGATGCAGTGTTGTGCTTCCGTGGAATTCTCTAGCAGTTTCTGTCAAAATTCCAGACAGTCTGTACAGCGAACGAGTGAGTAGTCGAGTGATTCGAGTCTCTGCCTGTCTGATAAGGACGTGTGAAGAAAGAGAATCTGTCAACAGGGAAAAAAGGCCAGAACATGTCTTCGCTCATCGCTCATCTTCATCTCTCTTTCTTTCAACCACCTTCCTGGAAAATTCCGTCCTCTCCGCTACGTAGTCACAGATTCAATATTGAGGAAAACACCATCTGTGCTAAACTCCATGCTGGAAACAAGCAGAAAGTCATTACGTATGCATGAGCATCGTCTCTAGCGGACCTCGCTACTGTATTTCATAAGTTTTAATCCGAGGCGAGCCCGAGGCAAGAGCCAGGTGCGAGCGTGTGAATATTCCTCCGCCTCATGGCCATGCTGACAATTTCATGAGTATTGACCGTGTTTCATGATTCATTACAGCGAGGCCGGACTCTGTTTACGCCCCGTGCACGTCTTCCGCTTCTCATTTTTTAACCAAAATTGATGCATGGAAATTTGCACGAGCTTTGGCCTCGAGACTTTCTGTCTGCAGCTCTAAAGAGGGAATGTGTGAAATACAGCCAGAGAAATGTCTGCCTTCAAGAAATCAGAGGAGAAATGAGTGTCCTTTGGTAGGACGAATAAATTGGTTCTGTTCATCATCTTCCACAAAGATGGCGAGGAAATGAGGGCTACACATCCACGCCAGGATCGTAGCTAAGCTAACGAAACTAGCATGTTTTTGCTAATCCGCAATTTAAAGAAACTGTATTTTTTATAGCATTAATGATTTAACTATGTTAAAAGT
>NC_083485.1:15661849-15694349 GCF_030014155.1 Tachysurus vachellii
GTTTTGAGCGCTAACCATGCTATTTGTTCCACACTCATCACGTCACCTGTCGAACTCACACTCTCACTACACACCTCTATTATTATCCTCTCAGGGAAACCGTGTGAAATTATTTCTTATGCTGTTTTTTCTCCTTTTTGAATCTTCTACACTGTATTTTTCTCCTGATTGATGTTTAAAACATGTAAATCCTGCTCGACAGTCAGCAGCTATGTAAACGTTGCCATGGTGACAGCATCACGTATCGCACCTCACACGCGACACCTGCGTGATTGTTATTCATCTAATTACATCGCACCGGGTTACAAATCAGGAACGCTGTTCATCTCAAATTAAGTGGCGGATGTAACGTGGGGAAGTCGAGGTGAGTTCATTAACACTTTTATATCGTTTCATCCTTTGTGAATACGTTCGATGAATTCGACGTGGATGTTAAAGCAACGTTATGTAACGTTTACACTCAGGTTAAACACCTTCATCTGTCACCAAACTCCTAAGAGCCTCGAGAGTGTGACGAACGCGTGTCGCCATGGAAACACACAACACTGATCAACTTCTCAGTGACGAAAGTCTGCTTGAGGCTCTTTATCCTAATAATAATGATTATTATTATTATTACAATAATAACACATTAATGAGATATGACTGAATCACCACAAATTTTAATCTTTTAATCAAGCAGGGTTGCCAGATCTCCAGCAGAAAAGAAAACTCCACATCTGCCTCTCCAGAATCATGCATTGGTTTTAATTGAGTTGGAAAAGCATTAAGAGTCAAGAATCATCAAAACAAACAAACAAACAAAAATGCTATTGTTCAGATTTATCTTCAGTATGTACAATGATTTTATTATTATTATTATTATTATTATTATTATTATTATTATTATTATTATTTATAGATTTTAATAAACAAAAAAAAAAATCCCAGTATTTAGAGGACATTAAAGACTTTTGTTTTAAAGTTATAATTTTATACATTATTAAAGTTCTTATTTAGAAGAAGAAAGGGAAAGAAAAAAACTGAAAAAAAAATGAAGACATCAGCACAGTAAATATTATTCATTCATTCATTCATTCATTCATCTTCTACCTCTTATCCGAACTACCTCGGGTCACAGGGAGCCTGTGCCTATCTCAGGCGTCATCGGGCATCAAGGCAGGATACACCCTGGACGGAGTGCCAACCCATCGCAGGGCACACACACACACACTCTCATTCACTCACACAATTACACACTACGGACAATTTTCCAGAGATGCCAATCAACCTACCATGCATGTCATTGGTCCGGGGGAGGAAACCAGAGTACCCGGAGGAAACCCCCGAGGCACGGGGAGAACATGCAAACTCCACACACACAAGGTGGAGGCAGGAATCGAACCCCCAACCCTGGAGGTGTGAGGCGAACGTGCTAACCACTAAGCCACCCCCAGTAAATATTATATATATATAAATAAAGATATTTGTTGTTCAGTGACCCATTTATTTATGTGGAATCCAAAATCTATCTTCTTCAATCGGCATTTTCTATCCCACAGTTTTAATCTTTCAGGATTAAAGGAAATAGTGATGTTTAATGTCGATGATCCAGATGCTACTAAAAAAGAGATGAAGCAGATCATCATAATTTGTTAGGAATTATCCTGAGACTTTTAAACCCTTCGTCTCTCCTTTACTCTCGTTTATTAAATACTTTAAGAGGAATAAACTAATAGTCAAAATTTTCCATTTATTTCCTGCCAGTTTTACACTAAAACTCTATTGTCTGATATTTCAAATAAATAGAAGTTTAACTTTGTTTTAATAATCTGAGTGAAGCAGTCAGATCACACACACACACACACTCACACACACACACACACTCTTTCCCAGAGTAAATATCAACATAACTTATGAATCTAATCTGAACCTAACATTCATGACATTCACAATTTTTCTGCTGGAGATCTGGCAACCCAAGCTGTAAGAGTCTTATATTAAAAGATGTGGTGATCATATCAGGCGGTCATATCTCATTAATGCGTCTGAATACGTACGGTTTCCCAGGTTCATGCCACATCTCCATGCTGAACTGATGCTGAGCTGTGAAACATCTCTACAGCTCCAGCACACGGCGGTGCGAATGAAGTCGAGCGCCTGAATTTTTAATTGCCTCTCTCCCTGCAGGCGCTCTTCCATCACACCGGGCTTTTCACACGCACTAAAGTTCAGGTCAAGAGCCGCTCATACACAACCGAATCGAAAAGTATTAACCTGTCCATTCAATTACAAAAAAAATAGAACCCCAGCCGCCGTCCTCAGGCTCGACTCTGAGGCTCGCTGCAGGGTCTGCGTTAATGAAACCTTCTGTTCTGGTGTCGAATTATTTCAAAACGTATTGATTCTTTACGTTTATTCTTTTAGTTTTTTTTACTTGAATAGTTAGATCCTGAATCCTTTCATTAGAAAACGCAATTACAGACCCAGGACCTGTAAACTAACACGCCGCTTTGAATAGCTTTTTTTCAGGAAAAAAAAATCGCCCTAGCAACATCACCATGGCAACTATTCATATGATAAATAACGATAATTAGCCGATCATTAAAAATATAAATAAATAAAACCCGTAAATGCCTTTTAGTAAATTCCAGCCACTCGGCAGGATCTGGTGCAGCTTCAGAAACGGACTGTTTGTTTTAAACCAGGAATTTGAAATGAAAATCGATTTAAACGTCAATATTGAATTGAACCTGCTGACTTTATTTGATCTAAAAGCACAGAATAATATACGCGTCTCATCCTCATCGTGTACAACCTGCTTACATTTTTTCTTGCAAACAAGTTACAGTTCTTGCAGTTTCTCTGATTTCTTAGGAACGCTGTTGTTCCCTCGTTTCCCTGGGGAACAAATATGAGGTTGCGCACGTGTAAAAATCTCTGATCTGTGTCCCAATTCGCCTGCAGTCCGTCCACAGTAGCAGGAATGAGTGTGTCCTAAATCGTGGTCTGCTGAGATGAGACTCCAGACCGTCTGGAGGTGTGTGTGTGATGATCAGTGCACACTTTAAGAAGATATTACCCACAATCCCTACTCCATTGTCCATTGTCCATTGCGTGAGGGAGAAGAAGATTTGTGACTCATTTGAGACACAGTTTTTTAAAGAGGTTTGTAATGAAACATGGAGAACTGAACTGAACAAAGCTTCAGTTAAAGTTTCTCCTTACTGAAGCAGAAGCGTGAAAAAAGTGTGAAACGGGAATTCCAGAAGGCTCCGAGTCAAAAGGAAACTCGTGTTCACATGTAGAGTTAATAAAAGTAAAAGACAAGGACATGTTCGTGCTCTCGTTTCTCTCATTATTTCTCACCTTCTCATGAATTCTGTAATAAAAACCGTTTATAAAAACGTGTACGGTGACCTAACGAGACTCGCCAGCATTTCACTTCCTAATTAGCCTAATGGCGTTGGTGCGTTTAAGCAGAGCCGCTGCAGTGTTTCTGTAATGATCTATTGTGTTGCAGTGAGTGGAAAAAAAAACATCACTCGCATCACTCATTGTGTGAGAACTGAAATAGAAATTTAATGTAGAAACACAGAGGTTACTGTTGACTGCGTTGCTTAGAAACTGTACATTAAAGCGAGAGTCCCGCATTTCTATTCTGACTGAACACTGAAATTATCTCAGCTTTTCACCTCAGAAAATTACATTTATTTATTAGATTGTGTTCGGTTTTATTTAAAGAAAAGATTGGATATTGTACACTAAAGACTGTTGAAAATAATAAATGAATTCCACGTGTCAAAAATGCTGATTATAAGATTATTATTTAAAACATACCATCATTTTATGGTTAATTTATACCTTATTATTATTATTATTATTATTATTATTATTATTATTATTATTATTATTATTAATAATAAAGCGGTCACTAGCTTCTGCATAATTTTTTTTATTATTTCAATTCCCTTTTTTTTTTTTTTAAAAAAGTCGCTAGTTTGATTGCAGTCGCTAGTTTCAGGTTCAGCAAAATTATTTTTTATATTACTTCCATTACATATATATATATATATATATATATATATATATATATATATATATATATATATGTGTGTGTGTGTGTGTGTGTGTGTGTGTGTATTGCAACAATGTCGCTGCTTTTTAGCGGTTTTCTATTCATGGCGTAAGTTGTCCTTCGTTTTCTCTTTGCCGCACTCGTTTCATCTCAGATAAGTTACTAAATAAGGATTATATTAATGCTAACTAAGAAATTAAAATCTTGGTAGTTTGCTAACGTCTTATTTTTCTTCTTTACAAATGTACACCGCTCACAGTGAGAAACTAGCCTGCTAACACTAGCTAGCTTGGTGACTTTCTTCCTTAGGGGTGATGTATAATATTGGACATGTTTAGCAAGTTGTTTTTTCACATCCATGCTAGTTAACATGTTAGCTTCACAGGCTGATGCTGATAAAATGGAACCTTGTGTAAATTCATGTGGATTTTTATCCCAGTGTCGCAGTTAGAGAAAAGTTTTCACAGCGGTCACCTGGCTCTTATCTTCACTCAGCATCGATCAATCATCTTCAGAGTTCTTCATTATCATACAGAGGAGCTTATCGAGATCATTTTGGCCCTGATGCTATCAGATCCAGTGCTGGAGGACAGCAGACCCAAGCAGGAGATGAAGATAAAGACAAAGTGCTCCGATTATCAGTCGATTCTGAGAGACTTACTGTACCTTTGATCTCTAGGTTCTCCGTGTTCCTCACAGAAGACAAGTAACCATGTTAGAGCCGTGCACTTGCTCCCTCTTGCTGACAAAGGAGAGAAATTCATCAAAAAAATTGAATTTTGCGCTCAGCATGAACGCTGGGTCTGTTCACCAGCTGCTCCTGTGGTTCCTCCATCGTGCCAGAACATACGGATGGACACAGGATCGGCGCCAGAACGTATTTACTCATCTTGCCTCCGCATTATATGCTAACATTATTGTTGTTGTAGCATGTCTTTAATTCGAGTGATCTAACAGTCCAGCGTTTCAGAAGGCAAACAGAGATAGAAGTTTTATCTCATTCACACTCTCACGCCTGGTCATTTTTAGCTCCTGTTAAACCCCAGCTCTGTTCAGTTCTCCATTCTGATTAGTGCAGCTCATGCAGTGTTTCAGAGAACAGTAAAAGTCCTCCGTCCTGAAGATACCGGAAAATAAAATAATAGAAGTATTACACACGCCCTGTGATGGGTTGGCACTCCGTCCAGGGTGTATCCTGCCTTGATGCCCGATGACGCCTGAGATAGGCACAGGCTCCCCGTGACCTGAGGTAGTTCAGATAAGCGGTAGAAGATGAATGAATGAATGAATGAAGTATTACACACTAAATTATAATTTGAGATATTTTGTGATAATTCTAATTTCCATTCAAATTTAGATTTGATTCATCACATACAGTATATGACTTGTACTGCAATGCTTCAGTAGATGCTGGATCAGTAGAAAGTTTTGTGTATCTGTGTCATTTTGTGTTTCTGATCACAGGTAAATTCCATCAAAGGTAAAAAATAAACTCCAAACAGACTAAAAATAATAAATCAATAACTAAATAGCTCTTATTTCTCCTACTCGATCAGGCACACAGACAAGTGTTTAAACCCTTAACAATACTGCAGCCAGAGGAATAAACACAAATCCAAAGAGTACAAGATCATTTACACACACACACACACACACACACACACAAGCTCACAATCAACACCAAAGCCAAATTTTAAACTGCAGTCGTAACGAGCCACAGGGAAAACTGAAAATCCTGGACTGGAGCTCAGAACTGAACTGGTTCAGAGACTGAAACTGAAGACTCTGTGCCTAAAAACATGAAATAAAAATCTTATGCAAATTCTATACATTTTTATAAATCTTATACAAATTATTATGCAAATTCATCAAGACCTTCTGACCAATCAGAATTCCCAATTCTAAGAATTCATTTTACAGAAAAAAAACAAGCATTAAAATACAGGGTTATTCATTCATCTTCTACCACTTATCCGAACCACCTCGGGTCACGGGGAGCCTGTGCCTATCTCAGGCATCATTGGGCATCAAGGCAGGATACACCCTGGACGGAGTGCCAACCCATCGCAGGGCACACACACACACACACACTCTCATTCACTCACGCAATCTCATTCAATCACACACTACGGACAATTTTCCAGAGATGCCAATCAACCTACCATGCATGTCTTTGGACCGGGGGTGGAAACCGGAGTACCCGGAGGAAACCCCCGAGGCACGGGGAGAACATGCAAACTCCACACACACAAGGCGGAGGCGGGAATCGAACCCCCAACCCCGGACGTGTGAGGCGAAAGTGATAACCACTAAGCCACCGTGCCCCCAACAATACGGGGTTATTTCATTGTGTGTTTTGGCTCTTTTGTTAATCTTCTTTATCGTTAATATCTTCTAGAATTTATATAGCAACATAAAGCATTTATAGAATTGTAGCTTTAAAGCGTCTTTTCAGTGCAGATCAGTGCAAGATCGCTAGCATCGAGGTTAAAGAAGAAGAAGCCTTGACTCAGGTCTCCGATGGGAATCAGTGCTTTTAAAAGATTATCAGTTAAAGAATCCTTACGTTCATGTTCAGCTCTTAATTGTTGACAATTAGCGCCTGCTCTTGAACAGACCGGTTGTGTGAACTTACATACTTCATGAACTTCTCCTGTGACATGCGAAGAAAATAAATGACTGGTAGTGACAGAAAAGATACAAATCCGATGATAACCCACGTCTCATACACACAAAGGCCTTGAAAGCAAAGGTGTCCCTTAGCAACAGCCTTCAGGGAGGCTACGTCGCTGTTGCCTTGCTGTGAGCATAAAATACTGTATTACAAGCACACTGCACTTCGGAGTCTCTGAAAAGAAAAAGAAAAAAAAAGAAAAGCTCAAAAAGGTTTGTGAGGAGAGTGAGAAAAAGAGAGAGAATATATGAGCTACTTCCTCAGGGGAGTGGGAGCGATGAAGCTTCAACGCATGTCCCGACTTCACTGGACTTCATTTCCTGATGACTGAGTCCCTGCAATTTAATTCCAATGAATCAAAGTGGCACGATTTGTTTTGTACGTCATGTTTAATAGCTTTTTGTTTTAAATAATAGTTCAATAGTTTTCTGTGTTAATCTTTCTATATTCTACTGGATATTGGATTTTTTTTTTTTTTTTTTGGGGGGGGGGGGGGTGACATGGGGTGTAACACTGGTTATATGGAAAACGTATACATTTTTTAATGTAATGAAAAATAAATGAAGGACAATTTTATAAAAAGAAAAACGGTCAAACAATCAAAGACGCCGAGGAATTAAACTCACACACAGACATGGAAAGTCACACACGCATGAAATTTATTATAAAATTAGTTATTTAATTAACATAACAGTGATTCGCTGTCATCTAGTACAGTTACATAAAGTTACATAGCTAGTACACAGGCCACACCTCCTTCATTAACACTAACAGGTACACAGGCCACACTGCCTTCATTAACACTAACAGCTACACAGGCCACACCTCCTTCATTAACACTAACAGGTACACAGGCCACACCGCCTTCATTAACACTAACAGCTACACAGGCCACACCTCCTTCATTAACACTAACAGCTACACAGGCCATGCCTCCTTCATTAACGCTAACAGGTGCACAGGCCACACCTCCTTCATTAACAATAACAGGTACACAGGCCACACCTCCTTCATTAACACTAACAGCTACACAGGCCACACCTACTTCATTAACACTAACAGGTATACAGGCTACACCTCCTTCATTAACACTAACAACTACACAGGCCACACCTCCTTCATTAACACTAACAGGTGCACAGGCCACACCTCCTTCATTAACACTAAGAGGTAAACAGGCCACACCTCCTTCACTGACACTAACTTGTACACAGGTCACACCTCCTTCGTTAACACTAACAGCTACACAGGCCACGCCTCCTTCAGTAACAATAACAGCTACACAGGCCACGCCTCCTTCAGTAACACTAAGAGGTGCACAGGCCACACCTCCTTCATTAACACTAAGAGCTACACAGGCCACACCTTCTTCACTGACACTAACAGCTACACAGGCCACGCCTCCTTCATTAACACTAACAGGTGCACAGGCCACACCTCCTTCATTAACACTAACAGGTATACAGGCTACACCTTTCTCATTAACACTAAGAGGTACACAGGCCACACCTCCTTCACTGACACTAACTGGTACACAGGCCACACCTCCTTCACTGACACTAACAGCTACACAGGCCACGCCTCCTTCATTAACACTAAGAGGGACACAGGCTACACCTCTTCACTAGACACTCCAAGGAACCTCGAGAATATCCAGATAATACTGTATTTTAAAGAAATAGCAATTTAAAAGATTTAAACATTTTGTAATAACATTTTGTTAACACATTTATAATGATGTTCAATATAAATGTATTACTGAGAAAAAAAAAATTTCAGTAACTTCGTATGGTGTCTGAACTTTTGCACTTCACTCCGCTGTACTTTTTACAAGCACAAGAAATGAAGGCTTTATTCTTTTATGGGTATTTAATATAATCTTATGTTTAATGTAAGTCAGATTCATGCTTCAGCCTGAAATTAGGACCACTGGCTACACTGGGGTTTAATCACATCATTGCATTCAGCACTGAGTTGAACGCTGATAAAAGAGTATTGGCATTAATTAGTCTCTTTCTCACTAGCGAAGACTTTCCCGCATTTAAAAAAAAAAGTCATAATAAGACCCGGGACTAAGGAAACAATGCGATTCCGAGATTTCAATTTTCATATGCGTCATTGAAGATTTTTTTCTTATCCACGTTCTGTTTTTTATGTTTATTTATGAAGTTGTGGTTCTGTGGCCTTGGCATTAGCTCCATGTTGCAGACATTAAACAAGAATTTTGAGTTAAAGAGACAAAATCAAGTCTAATAAATAATAAAAAAAATAGGTAGTATGAACACGAGTCAGGGGAGCAGCCGATAAAGATGTTAAAATTCACATAATTATAATATTTACATTTTTCGTTTGTCTCATACACACGCATGCTTGCCTCATACACACGGAACTGAAAGGGAACTGGCGGTAATTAGAGTCTTTTTTGTATAAAGAACGGCCTGCTTGGGATTTTGCCAGAGCCTTAATGATGATTTTCATCAACAGCAGAAAAGTGAAACAACTATTTCATCATCAAACACACATCAATCCTGCAGGTCTTCCAGGGTGTTTCATCGTTATCAACAATCTCTGTATCTTTTGAAATCTCATCTCTTTATTGCTCGCCGGCTGCCCTTTAACTTTTCCATATCTCTTTTCTCTATCAAGAGGAATTGTTCTCCTGATGCGTGCTAAAAAAAAACAACAACAACAACGAGGCTCCTGGGAGACGAACTCTGAGCACCACCGATATAACCTGCAGCCTGTGTTCTATCTTCAGCTTTTGGACCGAACTACAATTTGTTTATCGGTCTCTTGGATTCGATCACGTATTGTTTCCTCTCAGCTGCGGATAAAAAGTAACGGATACAGAGCTACAGTCCAAAAAACACATTTCACCTCCACGGTGGTGCTGTTTAATTTCAGACAGGATTCTGTTTATTTAACATTTTTATTTCCCCTGAAACAAGAAACGAGTCTAGTTGTATATTACTGCTTTGTTGTTTTACAGATATTTGTCAGGTTTTCTTTTTCCATTTTTTCACATTAATGAAAAGAAAACAGTATCAGTGTCAGTAACAGCTACCTCATCTGTGGATCTTTGGATACGATATTGCTTTAAAGATACACTTAAATTAAATTAATGCCCAAGGAAGTAAATGACTGTGTAATTGTGGCTTCATAGCTTTAGCCTGCTGTTGAATGAGTTAAATGTAGGCCACACCCTGCCTTGACTAGAATTGACAGACACACCCACCGAACTAGGACTGACACCTGGTCACACCCACCGAACTAGGACTGACAGACACCTGGCCACACCCACCGAACTCGGACTGACAGACACCTGGCCACACCCACCGAACTAGGACTGACAGACACCTGGCCACATCCACCGAACTCGGACTGACAGACACCTGGCCACACCCACCGAACTAGGATTGACAGACACCTGGCCACATCTACCGAACTCGGACTGACAGACACCTGGCCACATCTACCGAACTCGGACTGACAGACACCTGGCCACACCCACCGAACTAGGACTGACAGACACCTGGCCACACCTACCGAACTCGGACTGACAGACACCTGGCCACACCCACGGAACTAGGACTGACAGACACCTGGCCACACCCACTGAACTAGGACTGACAGACACCTGGCCACACCCACCGAACAAGGACTGACAGACACCTGGCCACACCCACCGAACTCGGACTGACAGACACCTGGCCACACCCACTGAACTAGGACTGACAGACACCTGGCCACACCCACCGAACAAGGACTGACAGACACCTGGCCACACCCACCGAACTAGGACTGACAGACACCTGGCCACACCCAACGAACTAGGACTGACAGACACCTGGCCACACCCACCGAACTAGGACTGACAGACACCTGGCCACACCCACCGAACTAGGACTGACAGACAGCTGGTCACACAAACCGAACTAGGGCTGACAGACACCTGGCCACACCCACCAAACTAGGACTGACAGACACCTGGCCACACCCAATGGACTAGGGCTGACAGACACCTGGCCACACCCACCGAACTAGGACTGACAGACATCTGGCCACACAAACCGAACTAGGGCTGACAGACACCTGGCCACACCCACCAAACTAGGACTGACAGACACCTGGCCACACCCAATGGACTAGGGCTGACAGACACCAATGCTTCTCTTTCTTTGTTTCGACTTACTGTACAGCTACAGAAGCCATACCTGTTTATTGGAACTAATAGGTACTAAGGCCACACCTGATGGGACTAGAAGGTACTGAAGCCATGCCTGATGGGACTAAAAGGTACTAAGGCCACACTTTCTTCACTAAGATAAACAGCTATGGAGTCCACACCTACTTCACTGGGACAAAAGGTACTAAGGCCACACCTCCTTTATTGGGATTTGAAAGGACCTAAGGCCACGTCTAATGGGACTAAAAGGTACTAAGGCTTCACCTTCTTTATTTGAACAAACAGTTATAGAGGCCACACCGTCTTCACTGGGAGAGTCATACACATGGCCATACCTGCTTCTGTAGGACTCCTAGGTACAAAGGCACTGCCTCCTTTATCACACTGATGCGTCCTGATACGATATTGAGCCGTGACTCTGTTGTACAGACATATTTTATGAAAATCTATAAAAGAATCTGTACTCTATGGACAGAAGGTTCTGTGCTAAATCCATACTGTATGTCCTGGTCTCTGTTGTACAATCAAGCTCTTCTCCATTAGAATCAATGTTTCTCAGTAGGACAGGACAGGAAAAATGAGCTGCCGTGTATCAGCGTTACAGTGACAGAACGTGAAAGAGACAAGCGTGATTCATTGTTCAGAACTAAAATGGAGGCCTTCATTACTCAAATGTCTCTGTGATTCCCCACTGAGGCCAGATATCTTTACTGCTGTCTTACTGACAGGAAGTGATTTCTGGGCTAATTAACTAAAAGTGTGTAGTGGAGAGAGTCCTGTGGGTTTTGTGCCTCAGGATGATTATGACCCTTTAAATCCATTCATTTTACATCTAATCTAATAAAATCGCTTTTGCTTGTTAGAATTAAAAACTGATGGTACGTGTGGATCAGATTTTTTATCCTTTTCTGTCACATCTACGTAAAGGACATAGAGGCCACACCTTATTCTGTGATGGAAACAGAAACCACGCCTTCTTCCCTGAATCCCAGACACAGGCCACGCCTTCAGTGAGTCCCAGACACAGGCCATGACTTCTTCACTGAGTCCCAGACACAGGCCACGCCTTCTTC
Organism: Tachysurus vachellii; assembly: GCF_030014155.1. Classification (NCBI taxonomy): domain Eukaryota; kingdom Metazoa; phylum Chordata; class Actinopteri; order Siluriformes; family Bagridae; genus Tachysurus; species Tachysurus vachellii. The sequence goes on from NC_083485.1 coordinate 15,673,840, forward strand.
CCTGAGTCCCTGACACAGGCCACGCCTTCTTCTGTGAGTCCCAGACACAGGCCAAGCCTTCTTCAGTGAGTCCCAGACACAGGCCATGCCTTCTTCAGTGAGTCCCAGACACAGGCCATGCCTTCTTCACGGAGTCTCAAACACAGAGGCCACGCCTTCTTTACTGAGTCCCAGACACAGGCCACGCCTTCTTCACTGAGTCCCAGACACAGAGGCCACGCCTTCTTCCCTGAGTCCCAGACACAGAGGCCATGCCTTCTTCACTGCGTCTCAGACACAGAGGCCACGCCTTCTTCACTAGGACTAACAGACATACAAGATTTTTACAACTAAAATGCACACAGGCCACGCCTCCTTCATTCGGACCAAAAGGCCACACCTACTTCACAGGGACTAACAGGGATACACACACATAGGCCACTCCCCTTTCACCACGCTTCATTCACATTATTACATATTGCTACATAACGTGACCCAATAACTAAAGTAAAGAAGTAACAGCACGTATTCTTGTAGAACATGAAGGAAATATTGTAATCATCGGCAAATTCTTGTAGTATAAAAAGAATGAAACTCTCAAGACACACAGTAAAAGAAAACAATGAAGGTTGGTGTCTTTACAGTAACTGCTTCATCACTCCACCCTGTTGTTGATTATTTTCCTGTAACTGCCTGCGTCTTTCTTCACTTCGTCTGTTTTTCACTCCATGTTAACAAACCGTGGACTATAAACAGCAATTATGTGCCACTTCACATGAAAACACTACTTGAAACACACCTGAGTGACAGAGACACACAGAACAATGAGGAGAAAAAAAAAACAGAAGAGCTGTCGGACTTTTTAATACGCTTCTCCTCACGAGAGCTGTAATTGTGTGGAAAAAAAAAGCAGGTTTCACAGGGCTTGTGCGAGATTGTGTGTGGGAAGTTTACATAACCTCAAACTACCGCGGTTGTGTATGATCCGTCTCGGAGAGCGGCGGCATTACCGCAGTCCTTATCTCCCATTTTCATAATGGTTGATCAGCGTGGAATTTGGGAGACAGCACACAGCGGCAGAGACACACGAGTGGAGATAAAAAAAAATAAAATGGAGCATAGTGAAAAAAGACAGAATAGAGGACAAAAAGCGGGGAAATAAAACCCTTTTTTAAAAGAAGGACTTCAAGTGGGCTTGGTAATTGCTCTCTCCTAGACAATTTCCAGCCTTGCAGGCATTTTGTTCTTAAAAGAGGAGACTCCTGTTCTATTTCTCCGCAGTCTGTCTGAAACTTTCGGAAAAAAGAATTCAATATTGAACGGGTTTGATCTTGTTTACTTCATGTATTTTCTATCTAGTTTGTATATAAACTGAATCCTGTATTATGGTTTTTTTATGCAGATTAGCTCATTATATTTCGAACTTGAAGCATTCTATCTGATTTAAATTTCCTTTGTGAATAAGCAACACAGCCTCCGATCACATGGCTGAAAACCTCCATTTCTGCATCCAAGATATTGTGTATTATTGCCAGCAGTTTTTGTGTTTTAGTGTTATGTTGCTTTTTTTATCCGTTTATGGTTACGTTAACAGAGGAACGTTGTTGCTTTTAAAGCTCATTTGAAACATATATCTCTAAAACGTTGCACTAATATGGATTTGCCCGTCTTTATACTCGACGATTGCAAAGTTTTCTGATCTCCTAGACACTAATAACAAGTGATTGTTCACCGTGGATGCTAGTTTAGCTAGCCTACAATCATCAGCATTTTCCAGTGAGAACTGAGAATCACAGAGAAAGCCAGAGAATATAAGAGACAGTGCAGAATTACATTATAAAATAAAATCCCAAAGAGCTTAATTAGGGATTTTATTAAAAGTTTGGAAGCAATAGTTGGGAATGCAGATCTGTTTGTTTCCTCAACACAAAGCTGTGAACTCCAGCGTCTCTGGGGGACGTGTTCCTCACCTGCCACGTGCCCCGGCTTTCGCATCAGCAGTCACACAGTGTAGCGTGTACGTTCAGAGAAAGCCCTAACACAGCATGGCTCCGATAAAGAGTCAAAGGTCTAAAGACTCTCAGGGGGAGAAATTAGCTCCACTTTACAGCCACAATGGCCAGGTCGTATCTCCCGGTGGAAGCGTGATTGCTCCAAACATAACGTCTGAACCCATTAGAAACGCATGTCACTCTCATCTGTTCAGGTCACTCACTTTTCCTTGACAGGTGTCAAAATGTCTTAATTGGTCTCCTGTTGACTGTATAATGGGCTTGTGCTGTCGGCAGGAAAGTTCTTTTCCCTTAATCCGTCATTGTAAAGACGAAACAACAGACAATTAGGTGACTGATAATCAGTTTAATCCCACAGTGATGTACAATTCTGGTTTCTGGATTTTGATTGGTCAGGAAGTCTCAAGGTTCCTGTCACTGGTTGAGAGGAGAGGAACCTGAGAGGAACATGATGTGGTCTTCTGCTGTTGTAGCTCATCTACCTCATGGTCTGATGTATTGTGTGTGTGCACAGAGATGCTTTTCTGCTCACCAATATTGTAAAGAATGATTATTTTATTATAAGTTACTATATAATGGGGGCACGGTGGCTTAGTGGTTAGCACGTTCACCTCACACTTCCAGGGTTGGGGGTTCGATTCCCGCCTCCGCCTTGTGTGTGTGGAGTTTGCATGTTCTCCCCATGCCTCGGGGGTTTCCTCCGGGTACTCCGGTTTCCTCCCCCGGTCCAAAGACATGCATGGTAGGTTGATTGGCATCTCTGGAAAATTGTCCATTGTGTGTGATTGCGTGAGTGAATGAGAGTGTGTGTGTGCCCTGTGATGGGTTGGCACTCCGTCCAGGGTGTATCCTGCCTTGATGCCCGATGACGCCTGAGATAGGCACAGGCTCCCCGTGACCCGAGGTAGTTCGGATAAGCGGTAGAAGATGAGTGAGTGAGAGAGTGGTCTAAATGTTCTCGTACTTATACAGTACACAGAGACTTGAATGCCAAATACTCCACTTCAACAAATCAAAAAATGTGTAAACGCCAACATGGTGAACGTTTTGCATTTCTGGACGGAGTCTCCCGTGTCAGAGAGATTTGAAAGTCCTTGACTCTACGCTTTAATCCTTTAATAATTTTCTTTTAAACACTTTTCAAGCACCTTATTTAACAGACAGAGTAAATAAAATACCTGACATTTGTTATATCTTTGAGCTAAAAAGAGTCAAAAATGGATTTTCTGGTAAGTTTTAAATAAATTCTGACTTGAAAGATGTCCACTTCTCAAACATCTCTATATTTTTGTACAGTATTAGACTTCTTAATGCTAATTTTCAGCAGTCTCACACAGACATCACAGATCCACCCCCAGATTGCCAAATCCAGACCATGATGAAATCGAATGAAAACTGTTTTTCATCCTAAGATACCGCAAGTCTATTAGAGCATGTGTAGAGATGATTTTTGGTGGTAGGTGTGTGTGTGTTTGTGTGTGTGTGTGTGTGTGTGTGTGAGGTGGGACGAATTCGGACGAGCTGGAAGTAAGAGAAAGAAAGGAATGACGGAAGCGTGTTATCTTCGCAGATCTTTTGTGATCGCGGCTTCCAGCCAGAGCTTGGAAGCATGACTGGATGAGGACTCGCTGAAGGACCATCTGCGAGCATTTGTTGCTCAGTGTTTGTTCGTTCCTTATGTTCCATCCTGATGGTAGACAGTGTATTAGTGCCAAGAAACATGCTTGGCACGGGAAACTTGTTTGTGACAAACACATAAATCAGTGTCAGAGAACTTGAGTGTTCTTAAATTCCTCAGCTTTCGCAACGCGATCGGACGCGCAAAAAAATTAAAAAATGCAAAGTCAGAATTTTCGGTTTGATGAGTTTAGGGGACGTGTTCGCACTCATCATAATTAATTCTTAATTCTAAAACTAGCGAGTGCTTTTTGGGAGGCTAGCTAGGCTCTGTATGAATCTGTTGGGTTCTGTGAAGAAACCAGGAAGTGTAAATTTAAGCACATAACATAAAATGTCAGGATTTGTTTGCTGTGGAAATGAAATCTGGAAGTTGGTGAGAATCCCCAGGGTACAGGGCAAAGTGACTCGGTGAAAATGAAGAAATCTTGCTGTATAGTGAGTGTCTGCTTCAGTCTTGAAACTCAAACAGTGAATTAATAAAAATCCAAAATGTCAGTGTTTGACTATAATCCAGGGAGTTTTCTCTGCTAAGATTCGTATCGCGCTCTGTTAAAAGAAGCAAACGTTTCTAAGTCAGATGCTTGTTAAATTATTGAATGATGTATATGTAAAACCAACAAAATCCAAAGCAGTTACTAATATTTAATATAATCAAACATGAATGACGGCTCCCGCCTCCGCCTTGTGTGTGTGGAGTTTGCATGTTCTCCCCGTGCCTCGGGGGTTTCCTCCGGGTACTCCGGTTTCCTCCCCCGGTCCAAAGACATGCACAGTAGGTTGATTGGCATCTCTGGAAAATTGTCCGTAGTGTGTGATTGCGTGAGTGAATGAGAGTGTGTGTGTGTGTGTGCCCTGTGATGGGTTGGCACTCCATCCAGGGTGTATCCTGCCTTGATGCCCGATGACGCCTGAGATAGGCACAGGCTCCCCGTGACCCGAGGTAGTTCAGATAAGTGGTAGAAAATGAATGAATGAATGAATGAATGAATGAATAAATGAATGACGGCTCATCGTCTGAAACTCAATCCCAGTAAAAGTGAACTGTTGGTCATTGAAGGTGATTCATCTCCAGGTCATGATGTTGTGATATACCTACACAACAATCTGATCTACTCTTCAGCCACTGCTCGTAACCTCGCGGCATTCGTGGACAATCAACTGTCCTTTTCCTCACGTTTTGTTAATGTGACAAGCTCATGTCAGTTTCTTCTGAACACAATTCTTCCTCTGCAAACGATCCAGAATGTAGCGACGAGACTTGTTCTCAACCTGCCGAAGTTCTCCACACCACCTCACTGCTGCGTTCCTCCACCGGCTCCTGTAGCTGAACACGTCCGATTCAAAACACTGATGCTTACCTACGAAGTCATAAACAGACCAGCTTCTTCTTACCGCCAAAGTTCTCATCACTCCTCACACTGCACCTCACTCCGTCAGATCTACCAGCACTGCTCCACTGGTCCCACCATCTCCCAGGGTAAGAGGGAGGTACACATCAAGACTCTTCTCTGTTCTGGCACTGGGGTGGTGGAAAGAACTTGTCCTAGATGTCCAAACAGCCGAGTCACTGACTTTAAACAACGGGTGAAGACCTTCATCTTCCTCAAACACTTTTGTTACGATTTTAAACAAATGCTGTACTTGATCCTAACAGAGTTTTTAGGTTGACGGTATCTTAAGTCTGTGTCCTAGTGAACCAGTGTTGATGTTTTCAAAGCACATTTGTACATCACTCTGGATTAAGGACGTCTGCTAATTGGCAGAAATGTGAATGTAAATTTCATGTAGCTATAACAATCAAAACACTGCTGTTTTTCCCATCAAAGAACATCAGGGTTCCTGGAACTGCCATGAAGCTTAAAAAAGGCAAAGACATAATAATAAATGTCAAATACATTAAAAAAAACCATCGAGTTTGTTTCACTTCATGTTAAGAGGTTTAGTCATTGATTCTGTTGAGTGAGCTTGTTTCACTGTAAAACAAGAAAAAGCACAAGTTTCAATGTCACATTGTGATTTATGAATGAGAGAAGCCACTAGAAATAAAAGGCTTCTCCTTCTCCCCATGGCGAGACTCATTATCCCACTGGCAATTACAGAATATAATGCAAGAGTGTGAAGAATCTCAGAGAGCTTCTATTGAAATAAAAAGAAAAAACGTTCGCTATTGTAAAACAATCAAGAACTAACAGACGGACACAATCAGGTAACGAACCGATGACAGGACAGAGAACCGGATTAGGAACGTGGTGCTTGAGGCGCTTGTGTGTAGGATTGTTTTAGAAAGTTAGAACCACAAAACCAACAAAGAACCATCAGAGGAACTCATTATGTATGCAAGATGCGTTGAAATTGCCTTTGAAATCTGGTTTCTTGTCTTCTCCTCAGCCTCAGACAGACTTCCTCCATGTGAAGTTTGTTGAATGGAAACATTTTTTTTTCCTGCAACCTGGAAAATGACAGCGAATGAAGAACAACAACAACCCGGTGATGAAGAACATTTAAAACCGGGAACTAATCAGTGACAAAAAAACGCTTCATTAATTAGCACTGATTTTGAATATCGTCTAATTTGAACACGTGACATTAAACACTCGTCTGAGATTCGGTCCTGTCTTTTTTATCGAGAATGTCGTCCTGATTAAATCTCGTTACTATGCGATTCATTCGGAATGAAACATAAAACAGCCATTCGCCTTGCTTTTTTCTTTCTTGCTCCTTTTTCAATACCATGTTCTTTTTTTTTTTTTTTTTAAGTAGAGTCGGATTTCTTTAAAGCAGTGTTGAATATTCAGCCCGAGGATGAGCCTTAAAAAAAGGGGCGTACTCGAGCGGCACTGTAATTGTTCTTCAAGTCTCATGGTACATCATTAATTAATCTAAAAACGAGTCAAAAAAGGAGGCTGCAAATCTCTTTAATAACACTCCATACGGCCCCTAATGACTTACAGAGAGAGCAATGAAGGCATGGTGTTGTAGTTGGGCGGAGCTGCTGATTGAACCCGAGCCAGATCAGTTCACCTAACGTGATATTAGCGCGCCGTCCAGCGCGGACTAAACGTTCACGGCTTGAGCGCGCTTCACATATTTTATATTACAGGCTCCAAAGTGATCCTTTGGGTGTACAGTAGTATTACTCATTGAGATGAATTTTAGAAGCACTACACTGTGATTTCTAAGGGTTTTTTTTGTTTGGTTTTTAATTTTAAGCATGATGCTAATAGTGTAATTAGCATCAGAGAGCTTATAGAAAAACATACGTCTGATGTAATGAGAAAATTGGCGGCTCCCACGGGACCGGATTTAGAGAAGTGTGAATCACGCTGTGCTGCGAAACTTCAAAAAAAAAAAAAGTTGGAAGATTTAGACAGCGTGAGCTAATCATAGAGAGCTGAATCTCTGCGCTTCTGGAGTGTAACGTCACTTAACACGAACATATGGGAAGAACAGAATCCTCCTGTAATGTAGGACCCAATGTTCCTGGGATAGAATCTGGATCCTCTTACGTAACCACTTACTAGGATAAAGTGCTTAATGTAGATAAATGTATTCATCTTACTTTTATTTATAACAGAAAGTGGAACAGTGGCACTTGGGTTACAGTTCTACCTTCTCACTACTGTATGTCTGTATGGGTGAGAAGCCTGACTGGCACTTAATGAAGACTTATTATTTAATGGGGCAAGTTTTCAGCTCAGTTTAAAAGTTTTCCAGTTTTCTGAATGTTAATGGAAATTCTTCCAAGTTTAAATATATTAAAACACTACAGTGTCCTACAAGGTTCTACTTTAGGTCCCATGGTGTTCTTAATTGATTGAAACTTTTTATATATTTAATATACTGCAAAATGATTATCTAATATCTTCACTGTATGGGTTAATTACATAATTATTCACTGTATGGTTTTTCAAAAATATTAATGTAATTTACACATTTAAATAATTATTTATAACATTTTTGGATTTATTTATTTGATTAGTTTACACGTGTATTTCTTTTTCACTCACAATTTGTTTTTCTTTATTTATTATGCAGAACCAGGCCTGTACACAATTAAATAATGTGATTACAATTTTTTTATTGTTTGTTAAATAGGTCTACTGTGGGAAGCCATGATCTTTTTTGTTTTTCAGTTAAAGGGGTAAGTTTAAAAGTTTGAGAATACTTGGTGAATAATTGCTGCATTAACGACTGGTGAAGCATTCATTTCTTTTTTAATGGCTAATTAGTGCATTTAGCCATAAATATATGATCATGTTTTTGACTCTTTCTAATTAACACAAATCTTTCAGTTAAATGATTCGTTCAGATTCCGTCGTGTTGAATGAGAAAAAGCTTCAATTAACTCCTTTATCATTTAACTGACTCAATGAGCGACTTGAAGGAAAAAAAAGTGTGATTGTAATGTTTTAGATGTAATTCTAAAACATTTGACACATGATTCATTCCATTTTACTTTATTTCTGCATGATTCATTTCAGTTTGAAAAGTGTTTATCTGTGATTCGTTTACTTTTTCCGGTCATTTTGACACCTGATTCGTTTATTTGCAAATGCGATTCTTTACACTTGATTAATTTTTTCATTTATTCTCACATGTGATTCTCTTTTTTTGTGGTTTGTTTCTTTCTCGAGAGTGATTTTTACACCTGATTGATTCATTTCTACAATGTGATTTTTTTTCCTCCCACACAATTCAAATGCAGAGTGTAAGAGAAAGAAAAACTGCAGAAAGAAAGACGAAAGATAGACTGAAAGAGAGAAGGGGGACCGAGTAAATTTAAAGGAGAGAAGGACTGAGATACAGAGTGGTGGAGCGAGACAGAGTGAAAGGAATAGAGAGCGAGAGAGAAGGAAAGAAGGAATGAAGGAAGGATGGAAAGAAGGAAGGTGGGTGGTGAGGTGAGATGAGGTGAGAAAGAAGCTCTAGCTGGAGAAAAATCAAGGACATCTGAGAGATAGGTTCTCACAGGACGGGACGTTCCTTTTCAGGTGCTCGTAGGTGGAGGAAACGTTGCTGCCTCCTCCTGTGTCCTGTTTTTAAAAAATCAGGCCTGGGGCTACAAATACCGGATACGCATACGGCGCATATCGGTGTTTCAGCACACGCTGGTGTCCGGGGCATTGGAGGGGCAGGTGCTGTCGATGTGGGGGTTAAACTACACTAAGCTATGTCAATATTCAGCTCCCAGTCAGTGGAGATCTACAGACTTCAGTACGTTTCCTCTCCGTCTCTCTAACAGCTTTACATAAGAAACGATTATATAATAAGGAATAAATAAATAAAACCTCGCATGTTGTGCTACTCTTGAAAACGAATAAAATTAGGAGTTTATAAGAAACTGGTCATGTTACAGAGAAACTATTGTGTTCATTTTATTTATTTATCGAATCGGCTTCACTTTGCAGTTTTTTGGGGAAAATCAAGAAAGTGATCACTTTTTAACTTACAAATTTTTAAAAATCTATTTAAAAAACGTTATTATAAAAATTTATTTAGGAAATGTATAAACTTATTTAAATTTGTAATTAAAAATGTATACATTTATAATATTTAATGAAGGCTTAGTGGTTAGCACGTTCGCCTCACACCTCCAGGGTTGGGGGTTCGAATTCCCGCCTCCACCTTGTGTGTGTGGAGTTTGCATGTTCTACCCGTGCCTCGGGGGTTTCCTCCGGGTACTCCGGTTTCCTCCCCCGGTCCAAAGACATGCATGGTAGGTTGATTGGCATCTCTGGAAAATTGTCTGTAGTGTGTGATTGCGTGAGTGAATGAGAGTGTGTGTGTGTGTGCCCTGTGATGGGTTGGCACTCCATCCAGGGTGTATCCTGCCTTGATGCCCGATGACGCCTGAGATAGGCACAGGCTCCCCGTGACCCGAGATAGTTCGGATAAGCGGTAGAAGATGAATGAATGAATGAATGAATGAATATTTAATGAAATCTTTTTTAGCTAATGTTTTTTTTTTTTGTTCAGTTTCGATTCTAAAATAAAACTTAATGAATTTCTAGTTTTCTGGCAAACTTCAGTTTTACTTTCAGCCAATAATTGACATTTTAGTGAAGACAAAAGTAAGGACCTTTTCTTTCTCATTGAAATTTGTTGGATCTTGTCATGAGGTGTGTTAAAAATGAAAGGTTCGGGGACCAGACTGACCCGAGCGTACCGATCTGCCCCAACTCGTCCGCGTCGCGCTCTACCTGTGACCCGATTCACCGAGACACTCGTCTACACAGACAGCAGAACCTTTCAGCCCGAAAAGCAACAGAGTGAGAAGGAAACAAGAGAGACGAATGGAAGGTTCTCCTCCGTCTCTGGCGCCTTCCTCTGCCACGGAGAGTTTGATTAATGGCCGCTCGCAGAGGCTCATCAAGAGCCCGTAAAATATGAGGGCATAAGTCAGGCTTCATCCCCAGCTCTGGCAGGCATTCAGCTCCCTCCGTTATCAGGCCGGTGCCTCTGAGGCCACATCCATGCTAAACACATCCATCTCCCTCACTTTAATCCCCTAATTCAGTGTGGGGCGCGATCCATCACCACCACCGCCCTCTCTCTCTCTCTCTCTCTCTCTCTCTCTCTCTCTCTCTCTCTTAGAGGAAATAAGATACAGACTGTGATGCTCCATCCGCCTTCCTCTGTAGATGTAGCTGCTGATGATTTTAATGGCTGATCGATTAATCAATAATCAGTAACTCTGGTTATGATTTAATCTTGATCTGTGTGTGATATTAGATTTTGTGCTAATGATCACTTATGTAACGTCTCCAAAAAACACCCACGTTTCCTGCAGCGACCCCTGGTGGTGATGCAACACAACTAAAGCAAACGTGATTAAAAAAGATTCACATTTTATTTTCAAAATAAAGTTATGATATCGTATAGTTTTACGCTTTGGATTCCACGCCATGGTGTCGAACTTAAAGTTGAATCCGTTTCACAGTTGATAGCGAACGCCGACGTCAAACCCAGTAGCTTTAAAAGAATACAGTAAATATTTACCTTGTTGAAAAATAAACCACACAACGTGATCTCGTGTAAAAACATCTGTAATGTCTTGTGCACGGGAGTGTCGTCAGCCATCTTGAAATTTTTTCACACTTGTTTTTTTTTGGCTTTCTTGTACTAGACTTTTTCTTCTTCTTCTTCTTCTTCTTCTTCTTCTTCTTCTTCTTCTTCTTCTTCTTCTTCACAAGATTCACATTATTTATAAGTGCATAAGTTTGTGATTTGAGACGCAGCTCTTGGGTTATCCAGAGACACACGATTCTATGATCTTCTTACGTCAGCTCCAGTCTGGATGAGGATGCGGTGAAGATGCAAGATAAATGAGCCGATTTGTATTTGTCTGATGTTTTGAATTAGCCGATTTCGAGACTTCAGGAGCTCAGTTTAGCTTTTTTTTCTGGGGTTTGCGAAAAAATTACCATCCTAAAGGAAACGCTGCAGCTTTGCATGAACAAAGTCAGCGCCAGTAAACACTCAGCATGTTCTTAGAGTTCTCGGAGAACTTTCTGCTCACTAACGAGATGATTCTGCCATTCAGCGTGTGATAATCGTGAGTCTGTCCTCGCTAATCGAACCGTTTGCAGTGGAGGATTTTCCACGGGGAGCTGGAACAGAGCGGATCACAAATCCCGTGTTGCCGATGTCACAGAAACACCTGGGGATCTGACATGCGTTTGAGACGAGAAGCTGCTGGAATTATCATCTGATAAACAAGCCACTCGGGTTAGAACACAACCAGCAGACGTTTTAGAATTTTTTGGATTGAAAGACAGAAAGAAATCGCTGCTCCTGCTGAAATCTAATAAGAATTCTTATTATTAAAAATAAAATAACCAGGAAGAACCAAAAATGGTTTTCACATTGATGATGTAGAAGAACCATTTTTTGGTTCCTCAAAGAACCTTTTGGTAAAAGAACCCCTTTTTTTCTTAAAGAACATTTTCTACCATAAGGAACCTTTTTCCATCTTAAGGACTCAATGGAAACGTTCTACAGATGTTGAAGATGCTTCACAGAACATCCACCCTGAATGTAGCATGTCAATGTACACACGTGTGTGTACTGTACGATACGATGCATGTAGCAAAGTCTCGACGTGAACATTTTCCAGGAAGTCGTTTCCTCGTGAAGGACACTGAGGACGTTAAAGTAGAAATATACTTCATTTTATTTCATGCGTCAGAGTCTGAAGCTTTTACAATTTATGCTTTTACTTAAGCTTTTTATTCTTTATTTCTCTGCTCTGTTATTTTGAAAATTCTGTTTTATTTAGCCTTAATGAACACTTGAGGCATAATATCTAACCACATTTATTTATTTATTTATTTATTTATTTATTTCACATCCTTATCTTATACTGCTTTACTTTACATTAAATCTATGTATTTGTATATAAATATATCATTTATTTCATGGCCTGATCTCTGCATGTCCGGAGAATGTGTGTAGGAGTCAGCAAGGCTATGAGTTACGCAAGCACAATGCCTCAGGACTGACTCGGGAAAAATATTTTTTTTAAACTCTGTACAAGAAAGATGGAGAGACATTTTGTCCTTGGATTTGTCCACTCACTACTGAACAGAATGTTTAAAAATAAAAGTTTCTGCTGTTTTTCTTTCTTAATATCTACCAATTCGAACCCTTTGTCCTTGGCCTTCAGTGAAACCGATGAAACGTGCAAAGAATTGAAAATACAACCAAAGAATTAAAAAAAAACTTTCTTTATTTAATTCTTTCCATCTCTCATTATGAACTTCTTCACTACAATATAAATTAATCTGTGAGATTAGAGAAAAAGCACCACAGCTAGCATGCTAAGTAAGTAAGGACCCGCTGGAAGACTTCACCATGAGCCGAGAATCGAGATGCTGTGAAATGTTTACATGTAAGATGAGATCCCATGTGGAAAGACTCGTGAAAGTGCGTTTCAACACATTATCACCAGAACTCAAGTAAACACGTGGCATCATGTGAAAAAAAAAAAAAAATCATGTGAAAGAGTCAAGTGACAATAAATGAATCACCTATAAGAGTCACACAGATTAATGAATCATGTAAGAATCACATGTCAATATAAATGAATAATGTTTGAGTCACTGGAGAAAATAAATGAATCAGGTGTAAGAATCACGTGAGAAAACAAAAGAATCACGTGTCCGATTAACACGTGACGATAAATGAATCATGTATAAAAGTCAAATGAGAAATGAATGAATCATGTAAGAATCACATGTCAGTATTAATGAATCATGTTTAAGAGTCACGTGAGAATAAACAAGTAATATGTATGGATCACATGTGAATGTAATTAAAACGTGTGTACTGTAAAAGTCACTTGAGATAATAAATAAAACGTAAAAGAAATAAAGTGTCCTAATCTTCCAAAACAAATAAATATTCTTAACTGATGTAATTTACATATTTGTAAAAAGACTGTAGAGATTTTGTAATAAGTATATAACGTTCGCTAACATGCTCAACTTGTTAAAAAATCCAAACATTTTTGGTTGCAGACGTTTTAGTTATTACGTTATTACTGTAGTGCGACTCCATTTCATCCACCACCAAATACTTTCTGCTAGAATTTTCCTTTTAGCAACGTTGGAAACGGGCTCTAATTAGCCCTCAATTAGCCTGACGATGTTGGATATCACCTGTCAAATCTCCAAACCGAACATTTGGACTTTTCTCTCATTTGGTGTGCACTAAGCTTGCAAGCTTTCCACTCGCTCCAATGAGATTAGTGTCGGATCCGCCGGGGAAATGAGGCGGCCTGTTTTAAGTGGCTGCTCCATTATAGTCAACTCGGCAGACGCTAGCTGTCTGTACGCATCGCCGTCCGCCGAGACTCGGGTTGCGGCACATCATCGCCGTGATTGGGCTGAAATTCGATTTGACTAAAAGGGCTTCATCATTTAGACGCTCTTTTAGGCGGCTGTCGGCAGGATGTGTTACAACAGAGTGAAGGTTTGCATTCATCTCCATCTCTGTTTGCGCAATCCTCCGCTGTTCGGCTACAAATCCCCTGATGGGATCGCGTCTGGCCGACATCGCCGACATCCGTCTGACTCTTAACGCCAGCTTTAAAAGTTTTCTTATTTTTCCTTGTTGGGTTTCTTGTATAAACATAAAATATTTGAACACTTCTGAACGTTTACGGCGATGTTTATAGGACCTCCATGATAGGTTTATGAAGGTGTTCTACATGCCATCTGTTTTGCTTATTTAATTATTCAAACAAGTGACAAAAGTTGTTTTTAAATTAAAATGCAAAGAAAAAATAAAACATTGAGATTTATACAGGAAAAAAAAAGTATATATCAGAATCTAAGTGTTTTTTTGTTGCCTCACATCGTTTTGGGCAAATTTTAAAACATTTCTCTATAACGATGTGAAAGACTGACGAACTCTTGCTAAATATGGTTCTACATGTTACTAAAGTAGGGGGGCACGGTGGCTTAGTGGTTAGCACGTTCGCCTCACACCTCCAGGGGGTTCGATTCCCGCCTCCACCTTGTGTGTGTGGAGTTTGCATGTTCTCCCCGTGCCTCGGGGGTTTCCTCTGGGTACTCCGGTTTCCTCCCCCGGTCCAAAGACATGCATGGTAGGTTGATTGGCATCTCTGGAAAATTGTCCGTAGTGTGTGATTGCGTGAGTGAATGAGTGTGTGTGTGTGTGTGTGTGTGCCCTGCGATGGGTTGGCACTCCGTCCAGGGTGTATCCTGCCTTGATGCCCAATGACGCCTGAGATAGGCACAGGCTCCCCGTGACCCGAGGTAGTTCGGATAAGCGGTAGAAAATGAATGAATGAATGGATGTTACTAAAGTAAAGGGTGCGCTTATTTTTTCACACCAAATTGAAGGTCTGTATCGTTTTTGAAAATGATTAAATATTCAAACCGTTGTGCGTTTTTGTTGCCGTCACCTGAGATCGCGTGTTTGATTGTAAATGTCATTAATGATTATTATTCTTATTAAGATTTATTTTTCATTTGAAACATTTTTCCAGCACACAATTAAGAGGGAATGAGTTCTGTAAAGGTTTCCAGAAGAATGAATTTAATCTTAATGGTAGCAGGTGTAGCGTATTTCTCTGGGGTCCGCTGGACAATCCGACCTGTCGGCTCACATGTTCTCAGAAGATTACAGAGCTGTTAAATCCGCTGTAGTAAATGGGCCGGAGTGGTCGGATAGATCATATACACTTATATTGGGTGACAGGAAAAGTGTAAAAGAAAGATTTATCTTTCACACTTTAGAGTTTAGTGGCAGAAAGAGAGCATATCGCGCTTCCACCGCTCCGGCGTCGCTAACTCGATTTAGACTGCAGGAGCATCGGATCGAAGGAAAGGAAGGATGTAAGCGATGAGAGATAAATTATTCAGAACCAAGAGATGATGTCTTAAAAGAATACAAACACAGATCTAAGTGCTATTCGATTTTATTTGTTTATCTTTTTTTTTTTTTTTTTTTTTGCTAGAAAGGTTCACAAGGCTCCTGTTGTGCGGCTCCTTTAGAATCCTGTACACGTTCAATAGCATGAACACTGACGTGAACGTTTGTTGCTGCGAGATTGTTCGATCGTTTGTGCCTCTTATCTTCTGTGAAGTCGAATCCCATAGATGACACCAGCCAATCAGGAAGGGTCTGAAAGATCACGTATGGGGCGGAGACTGTTTTGGTATTTGAACTTTGTGAGCTTCAGCATCCTGATCCTGCTGACGTTTCTACACCCGAAGGCCTGTTTTTGTTTATATCCAAATCCGGATACTTGTAGGATTAATCATGCACATAGAGATTCTTTGGTTCCACCAATTGGTGGAAAGACCAGATTCAGCTCTCGCATCATTTTCTCCACAGTATCAGTTTCACGTCATGATCTCACCACCAGAAGGATGAGTCCCCACCTCTGACGAGAAGATATTGACACAGGTACGGAAGAGAGGGTGCGAGGGGTGGGGATGCTCTGGCTGGGCCGATCCGTCTGAGCCGTTTGAAGCAGCAAGACATCCAGGACCACGACAGGCAGCGCTCAGTGGCAGTCCATTGACTTTCCCCTCCAGAGCTAAAGGTCGAGGGATCTGGAGTCAAGCTTCTACCCCTCTAGGTGATCATTAATGAGCCTCTCGCGCCTCCAGCGTAGATATTTAACAGCTGGTCACTATCGAGTTCCTGAGAAATCGTTATCATCATTACACCAGTGTGTGAAAGAACTCTCAAATTCGCAACTTCTTTATCATCAAATTTGTCTTTAAACATCAAGTTTAAAGTGTCCCACATGATGATGATGATGATGATGATGATGATCATGATGATGATAATTTCACAGCAGTTAGCACCAGGTTGCTTGGTGTCAAAAGTTCTCCGACTGACACGGTTTCTAAATACAAACGCCGCTGTATTCAATCTAATAGCTCCATGTTTTCATTGGACGTCAAGGTGCTGTAAAAGCTTCTCTGACAGGACTCAGATGAGTGAAAGCTCTTTAACAGTCGGCGTTAGACTATAAATAAAAAGTGATAACTGACAGATATAAAATGAGGTCTGTTTTATACTGTATGTGGATAAAAGTCCCAGCTCTAACCTCATCTTCTGACTGAACCTGTCAGCGTTCAACATGACTTTTAATTAGCGCTGTATATATTCTTCAGAATTCCCACTGCTACCTGCTGAAGTCTCACCAATTCTTTGTTCTAACTTCGTTCTTTTTTATTGCTGTTGTGTTCTCGTGTTCTTCTTCTTCTTCTCACCTGATGTCATGTGTTAATCACAAGTTCTGCCCTACTGTTGAACCATTGTTTATTTTTAACAGCTACAAAAACTCAGATCTTGTGTAAGAGATTTGTTTATTCGTTCATTTTTCAGAAGTTTCTTCTATCTCAGGAACGCTAGGATGGGATGGGACGTTAGATCATGGAGGCCATCGCACAGACTTATACACACCTGGAGCAATTTAAAGCCATCACTCCACCCATTGATATCTTCTTCTACCTACAGTACTGTCCCAGCAGAGAAACCTCAAGGAGAAACATCTCCACACAGACAGTAACTCAACCTGGACCAGAGACTTCAACTCTATTGCCCCTTTTCCACCGAGGCAGTTTGAGTGCAGGTTCGGAGCCTAATTTAGAACCAATTCTTTCTTTTTCGACAGCCAAAGCACCGGCTCTGAACCAGGAAAAGTGGTTCTTAAGTAGCACCAAAACGTTGCTGGTCTAGACTTAAGAACTGCTTGCGTTAGGGGCTGTGGGCGGGGCTGTGGGCGGGGCTGTGGGCGGGGCTACTGTTAGCACATTTGTTAATGTACCTTAAGTATACTAATGTTTAATACACTTTTACTTTACCGCAATATGATACATTATAAGCACACATGATAGTAAGTAGCTACATGCTAAGGCTAACTTTTTTCTGCGTTAATGATAAAATAACGTTATGTACTTTCTCCATTACAACCTCCATTTATACAGATTACATGGAGCTGCAAGTACACGTTGGATTCGTAACGTTTGGGTGTTAATGTAGGTTCACAAAGCCATGAGCATTAACAGTAAAGCAACATCTGCCATTGTTGATGTTGTGTTTGTGTTCGTCGCTGCTGCGCTAACGTTGCACATTGTTTAAACAGAATTCCATATTCCTAGGATAAATTTTCCAATTTTTCGAAGTGGGACACCGGATCATCCTAGGTTATTCGAACTAGCTAGCTAGTGATACCTTATGAAAATAATTTCTAGGCAAAAACATATAAGATTACAAAAAAAAGACAAGAATACAAACAAATCGATTTTGTATGAACGTTCCCATGAACTTTCCCATGATTCACTGCAACAAAGTCATCCAATCAGATTGACTCCATTTTTAGTCTGAGTCTATTAACATTGTTGGTTATTTTTGCTAGGAGTTATTACAGTCTTTATAGCAATCCCACGGTGAAAGACGGCATGACGCTGATTCGTTTCTATGCCGCATGTTTCCATGGTTACATCCACGTCTCTGATTGGTGGGGTTTGAGTTAGGATTCTGATTCATGTAGAATAAACCTTGGAAATGAAATGTTATTTGTTAAAAAATGAGGGTGAATTATGTTCACGACAGGAGCACATGGCAACGTATAACGATTTTGTAGCTCAGGTTTTTAAATGATTTCCCAAAACTAAATTTTAATAAACAAACAGTTGAACTCTACAGCACTGGACGCTACCACGTTACTGAGGTACACTCAGACTCCCTTTCTATTCTAAACACTAAGAATCTTAGACTGATCCTTCGTACAGCATTGCCCTCCAGTGGAGCATCAGGTTTTTATCCATCATGACTGTCCGCTAAAAGGAAAAAGAACACGGAAGAAAATATCCTGCGTTTATTCCAGGTTTCAATTCCCAGAGTTCCAACCAATCTCTGCTTTATTCCCAGAAGTGTCACACATCAGATTGTGTGACCCGGCTTCAGGAAATGAAGCTCCTCTTCACCTCAGCATGTAAATCAGAACAGCAGGGTGTGTGTGTGAGTGTGTGTGTGTGTGTGTGTGTGAGAGAGAGAGTGTGTGTGTGTGTTAAAAAGCAAATTGGATCGAATGTAATCCGGTTTGCATGAGGGAACAAATCAATAATGCTGACAAACGCCTTTCGAACCAAAAGTGCCCACCTTGTTTAGAGCATTTTGTGTTCACAGGTGGAGAAGAAGGAAGAGGAAGAGGCAGAGAAAGAGGAGAAGGAAGAAAAGAAGGAAGAGGGGACCGTTGAGGAAGATGAAGGAGAAGAAGAGGAGGAGGGAAATATGAGGAGGAAAAAAGAAGGAGGGAGGAAGAAGTGGGAGAGAATTAAGAGGAAGAGGACGAGGTAGAGAGAAGGAAAATGATGGGGAAGAAAAGAAGAAGGCATAGTAAGAAGAAGAGGAGATGGAAGAGGCTTAAGAGGGTGAGGAAGAAGATGAAAACCAGGAGGAAGATGAAGAGGAGGACGAAATAGAGGAAGTAGGTTAGGACAAAGAGGGAAAAAATAAGAAGAAGGAAAAGGAGGATGCAGAAAAAGAAGAGGAAATGAAGGAGGAGAAGATGAGGAGGAAGAGAAGATAGAAAGGGAGGAAGATGAAGATGAAAAACAGGAGGATGAGGAAGGAGAGGAGAAAACAGGAAGATTTGAGGGGAGATAAAGGAGGAGATAAAGAGGAAAAGGAGTTCTCTCCACTCCATGGTTCTCAGTGTGATTTTCTTGTTTCACTTTGTCGATTAGCGACCCGGTGAACTTGAACACACACACACACACACACACACCTCCATACACACACACACACACACACACACACACACAGAGATAAATCCTCCCTTAGCAGTGCAGTCTTTATAGTAAGAACTTTGTTTCTGAATGAATCTGATGAATGTGTTTCAGCAGACGGAGAGTCGTACATCACTGTCAGGGCTAAATGTCACACGCTAGCAATGTGCTAACACAGCACTAGCATGGCGCTAACACGGCGGGGTGTAATTACGGCCAGAACGAAAACACTCATCCTCGTGGGAAAAAAAGAAAAAACCAAAAACTTAAAAAAAAAAATTAAAACGCACACATAAGGAATTCTGCAGGAAGCAAAATATGGGTCACATGATCGGTATCCTGTCTCAGAAGAAAGTCCCAGCTTAAGAGAATTTAATTATCCAAAGAACCTTTAAAGAACCTGTTCATCATCATGTCAGTTGAAATGTTAAACATCTGACAACGAAAAAAAAGCAAACAACAAGCAATAATTTACAAATTGTGCCACACACTTACCAGGTAATACACACACTCTGTAAAGAAGGTTCTTTAAGGGTTCAGAGGATGGAAAGCTCTGTAAACGGTTCTACAGTGTTCTACTGTACGCTAGTCAGGGATATGAGCTCCTCATTGTGCTGTGAAGGAACATTTCAAGAGACAAGAAGCTTTTATTGTCATTACAACCATATGTAGCTGTTACAGTACACAGTGACATGAGACAACGTTTCTCCAGGATCATGTTACATAGAACAAAGACAGGGCTATAAGGACTTAGTAAGTTAGTCCTAGATACATAAAGTGCATCTGTGTGACCTGGTGAAGACAGTGCAGGACAAGACAGTGCAGGACAAGACAGTGCAGGACAAAAGACAGTGCAGGACAAGACAGTGCAGGACAAAAGACAGTGCAGGACAAAAGACAGTGCAGGACAAGACAGTGCAGGACAAGACAGTGCAGGACAAAAGACAGTGCAGGACAAGGCAGACAAGACAGTGCAGGACAAAAGACACTGCAGGACAAAAGACAGTGCAGGACAAGACAGTGCAGGACAAAAGACAGTGCAGGACAAGGCAGACAAGACAGTGCAGGACAAAAGACACTGCAGGACAAAAGACAGTGCAGGACAAGACAGTGCAGGACAAAAGACAGTGCAGGACAAAAGAAAATATTCTTCTTCTTTCGGGCTTTTCCCTTCAGGGGTCACCACAGCGAATCATCTCTCTCAGCACTTCCACCCACTAGCTTCATATCCTCATTAATTACATCCATATACCTCCTCTTTGACCTTCCTCTTTGCCTCCTGCCTGGCAGCTCCATGTCCAACATTCTCCTACCAATACAGTATACTCACTCTCCCTCCTCTGAACACGTCCAAACCGTCTTAATCCGTACTCCCTAACTTTGTCCCCCAGTCGCCCAACATGAGCTGTCCTGTCCCTCTGATGTACTTGTTCCTAATCCTGTCCAATCTCGTCACTCCCAAAGAGAACCTCAACATCTTCAGCTCGGCTTCCTCTAGCTCAGACTCCTGTCTCTTCTTCAGTGACACTGTCTCTAAACCATACAGCATGGCCGGTCTCAC
>NC_083485.1:15699349-15716849 GCF_030014155.1 Tachysurus vachellii
CAAAAGATCAGCGCTCACTGAAGCCTTTTCATGTGGCGTTTGGAGAGACACCTGCTTTTATGTGACGTTTAATAGAGACGTTTTTTTGTGCACGTCGAGCTCATTACCAGGCTGAAGTCGTACAAATATCACAATCCTGTCGGTTTAAGATGAGTCAAAAATCATTAATAAGCGGGAACTAACTCAGTCCACGAACAGATCGACTGCTGAGTCAGTCTCCTGGCATTTCAGTTCACAGACGGACGTGAGATACACACACACACACACACACACACACATATTAGGCACCATTTTCCCACATGATCACTATCATTTTGGTTCAGTTTCTGTATGTAACGCTAAAAACAAGGTTGCCAGATCCACAAAATCAGCCTCAATAAATAATTACACATCCAAAAACACTGTTAAATCAATCATAATGTTACCGAAGGCAGATTTTTAAAGTAGCCGCCATAAAACAATGCAGTTTAGGGGAAAAATCATACGTGTTTATACTAGAGAAGATTCTCCTCGGTTTCTTTTACAACGATTAACAATACCTTATTTCATAACAACCTTAGAGACGTAACCATAGCAACAAACTTCCTTAGTCATATTTTAATAATTTTTTTTTTATCATTTTAATGGAGTATTACAGCCACTACTAAAAGAGAGAGAGAAATGACATGAATATAAATATGAACAATGTAGATATACTTATTATGTACACTTTCATAGACTCTCCTGAGAAAGAGCGAGGTTAAAGGAAGTGAAGAAACGGAAGGAAAAAGAGAACAAAAAAAATCATTTAATTCATTCATTCACTCACTCATCTTCTACCGCTTATCCGAACTACCTCGGGTCACGGGGAGCCTGTGCCTATCTCAGGCGTCATCGGGCATCAAGGCAGGATACACCCTGGACGGAGTGCCAACCCATCACAGGGCACACACACACTCTCATTCACTCACACAATCACACACTACGGACAATTTTCCAGAGATGCCAATCAACCTACCATGCATGTCTTTGGACCGGGGGAGGAAACCAGAGTACCCGGAGGAAACCCCCGAGGCACGGGGAGAACATGCAAACTCCACACACACAAGGCGGAGGCGGGAATCGAACCCCCAACTCTGGAGGTGTGAGGCGAACGTGCTAACCACTAAGTCACCGTGACCCCCCCTAATTTATTTATTTATATTTATTTTAATCAATACTCTTTATTTTCTGATTATCTTTTGGAAAGTGAAAACAACACGGTTTTAATCCTGGATTTCTTTCTTAATTTCTTTCTTTCTCTCTTTCCCATAAGAACAGATCCTGACTCAGCGTGTGGTCAAAAATCCATGAAGATCTCCTCAGAGTTTCGGAGCTCTCGCTCTTCCACTTCCCTCCTTCATCTCTCTCTCTCTCTCTCTCTCTCTCTCTCTCTCTCTCTCTCTCTCTCTGTCTCTCTCTCTCAATCAGTGGAGCATCACAAACACAAAGCAGAGCTGATGGGCTTAAGATGGGGTGCGTTAACTTTTGCTCAGCTATCTGGGAGGTTTGGAGGTGACTGATATGTGGACTGAGTGTTTATGTAGAAACAATAGAACTGGTTTTCCGCTCTGACTTTTTCCTCCTCTGTGGCTCCGTGTGTGACGGCGACCTGTCTCATGAAACAAAAGGCTGAGCGGTCGCCTGACGTAAAGTCAATACGCGTGTGTGTGTGTGTATATGTGTGTGTGTGTGTGTGTGTATATGTGTGTGTGTGTGTGTGTGTATGTGTGTGTGTGTGTGATACAGTGAAATACACATTGGATTAAATCGATCAGGTTTATCAGATGTATCAGTGATCCTGATGAAATAAAGATTCTCTGGTGATGCAGAACTTGTTTAGCTTCGCTCTCGAGAATTGGAGCTGCTTGTGCAACTTAACAAAAAAAACGAAACACACACACTGGAAGTTCTGCGTTGCAGCCTAGGAGATCTGATCTGAACGTGTCCCAGTGATTCCACCCAGAAAAGCATAGACCCAACACAAGGTCATACTCGTGTGGCTATAAGCTCTTAACTTCCTAGTTAGCTTGTTAGCTTGCAATCCCTGGCTGTTTTTTTTACTCCGTAGCTTATATTTTCTTGCTAGTATGATGTCACTTTTAGTTTCCCTGCTTGTTCGTTTCCTTTCGCTTCCCAGCTAGCTTTTGCTAGCTACCTAGCAATCACTAAGCAATGTTTTTTCAAGACAAAAGTTCAAGTAAATTCAAGTTTTCCCAAGTAGAAAACAATGCAAAGGGAAATTTCTTTAGCTCCTTAGCTATCACTTGCTGTTTAGCATTCAATGGTTAGTTGTTTGGGTTTTTAGTTATCTAGCTAGGATTAAAAATGATATTTCTGTATGTGTTTTATATCTTTACCAGACACATATTGAGTAAAACAAAGCTTTACCAAGCAGTAAGCCATGAAAAGAAAAAAACAGTTTGGTTGTTTAATTAGCTGTCACTCTAATTAGCATTCACATGCTAGCTTGTATTTTCTTGCTAGCTTGCGGATAGTTAGTCTCCCAGCGTTCCTCGCTTGCCCTGTAACTTGCAACCCGATTGGTTAAAAAAGTTTTGTGTCAATCAAAACTTTTCTGAAAAGGTGAGCAATCAAACCTAGAATTTTAAAACATCACAGCTTCGTGTGCAACATGTGTGATGTTAATATTTTACTTTAATCAGTTTTATATTTCAAGAGCTTTTATTTAAAGCCCAGGGTTGCCAGATTGGTCAGATAATTATTTACAATTGTGCAGTAAATATCAGATTTAATATATCTGTCAGGATTTATATGTTCAATAATATTACACACCAACAAACACTGACTTATTTTTTTAAAAAAAAGAGTATTATGTCGGGGGGCACGGTGGCTTAGTGGTTAGCACGTTCGCCTCACACCTCCAGGGTTGGGGGTTCGATTCCAGCCTCCACCTTGTGTGTGTGGAGTTTGCATGTTCTCCACGTGCCTCTGGGGTTTCCTCCGGGTACTCTGGTTTCCTCCCCCGGTCCAAAGACATGCATGGTAGGTTGATTGGCATCTCTGGATAATTGTCCGTAGTGTGTGATTGTGTGAGTGAATGAGTGTGTGTGTGTGTGCCCTGCAATGGGTTGGCACTCCGTCCAGGGTGTATCCTGCCTTGATGCCCGATGACGCCTGAGATAGGCACAGGCTCCTCGTGACCCGAGGTAGTTCGGATAAGCGGTAGAAGATGAATGAGTGAGAGAGTATAATGTCATTGTGTACTGGATGTGAGGATTATAAACACAAAAGCAAAACATTACAGAACGGAAGAAGCTCATAAAGCAGCCTGTGTTGTTGCTTCAGGACGGCGCTGTGTAGCGGCTCCTCTCTTCCTCTCTGGGCCTGTTCTCCTTTACCTGATTAATACGCTGCAATTTGTACAGTTCTAAGTGGAAAACTAAGCGCACTCCGTCTACAATTTATAACACACGCTGGCATAATCATGACTATATGCTATTTTAATACACCGTGTCTGGATATTTAAAAGCTTATATGTTGTTCCCCCAATTGATTTAGCGCAAAATTAATGGCATCCAACTAAACCTTAAATTTAGCTCCTAATGCTCTGGCAAAATCCCACGGTGAGGCTCCGTCCAGCCAACGCAAGCATGAAATAAAAACCCTGAGGGCTACGAGTGCTCAGTGATTAACTCGGTAGAGAAACTCTGATCCAAACTAATGTTAATTATTCATGCATGTTGTTATGAGGAAAAGTGACAAACAATTGTCATTTCTTTCCTTTTAAATATTCGTTAATCTTTTTTAATGTATTTTTTAAATGTTTATTAAAATATCATTTCTCTGTATGTTGCTTACAGACTCATTAACAGCGTTATTACGGGAAGGTGTAATAACTGCAATGTAAAGATTCGCTGATTCATTCGGTTCATTTGAATCAGTTCTTGTGATTAAGGTTGTGGTCTCTGTGTCTGTCAATCACTGTAAAGAAGGTGTGGCCTGAGTAGACATAAAGAAGGCATGGCTTATGTAAGCATACAGAGGGTGTGGCCTGTGTGAACATACAGAGGGTGTGGCCTGTGTGAACATACAGAGGGTGTGGTCTGTGTGAACATACAGAGGGTGTGGCCTGTGTGAACATACAGAGGGTGTGGAATGTGTGAACATACAGAGGGTGTGGCCTGTGTGAACATACAGAGGGTGTGGCCTGTGTGAACATACAGAGGGTGTGGCCTGTGTGAACATACAGAGGGTGTGGCTTGTGTAGGCATAAAGAAGCCATGGCCTGTGGGTGTATATGAGGTATTCTAAAGGAGGTGTGGTCACTGCCTGTCAGTCAAACTAAAGAAGGCGTGGCCTGTGTCTTCTGTGTGAGTAATTCTTGTGAATTCCTGTGGGAATTTTAAGGAGGTGTGTCGTGTGTGAATGCTAAGGAGATGTCGCCTGTGTGAATATAAAGGAGGTGTGGCCTGTGTGAATGTTAAAAGGTGTTGCCTCTTTGAATGTTAAGAGGGTGTGGCCTTCAATCAGCTCAGATCTTTGACTGCGTGAGTTTCCACTACTCGAGGTTACACTGAGGTGAACGTGATGTTTATTTAATTCAGAACCTCCTGTTAGCCACGATGCTATTTTTCTATTTTAACTTTGCACTTGATGGTGTGTGGGAAGATCGGTGACTCTGTGAACGGTCTAATTAAATTTATTCGTAGCATACATTTGCTCAACAATACCTGAATGCTGAGTGGAGAATGTGAAAGTGTGTGTGTGTGTGTGTGTGTGTGTGTGTGTGTGTGTGTGTGTGTGTGTGTATAGCCTGCAGGGCAGTAACTCAATCATGAAATGTTGGGAAATGTGTATTCTGAGCCAATCCATGGCTTCAAAAGTTCATCAGAAAAACTTTCATTGTCGTGCATTATCACGCCGTACGTCTTTGGCGTAATGAGTTTAGTCACTCCAAACGCAGGTTTCATGGACGTGCCGTTATCTCTCCATCCACACGTCCGTCTAGCGGCCTTTTCCAAGAAGCTGCCCTCTCATTCATTCTAATTAGAGCCATTGAAATGGAATAGAAACAGGCCTTGTTGTTGAAGAAGCTGTCGCTACTTAGCATTCAGCAAGGGGAGCTAGTTATATTCACACACACACACACACACACACACACACACTCATATACACACAGAGAGAGTCAGGATAAGGTTTACCTGAAGCTGCTTCAGCTAATCTGCATTTATGTTGTGCCTCGTTATTTTCATATCTGCTGCTGTGAGGCGAAAGAGGAGGAAAAAAAGTGCTACAGTTAAATCAATCATGTTTTCCTGTCCACGCTAACAAGGTTTGCTGATTTAGAAAATGCCGACGAGAACGAATTTCAATAATGTTAGTAAGCCAATATTTAGAGCAAGCAGATGGAAGGAGGAGGGAATTGAACACTATTCAATTAGCATTAGCAAACACACGAGCTGCTAGTTCATCTCTGAGTTCAGTGTAGGTGTAAAAAAGCAGATTTATTTCATATTAAACTGTAGATTTACACTTTATTTAAAAAAAAAAAGAAAGACTGATTCACATCCCGAAGTGTTTAAACACCTGAAATGTGCTGCAACAAACAAAGGTTTAGTTTTAACCTTTAAATACGTATTAAATGAATTAGTAAATAAGTCAGGTTTGTATTTTAACAGCAAAATGACACAAATGGAAGCTTAAAATGACACAACAAACTAGCGAGTAGCCATAAACCTAGCCAGTAAATGCTAACTAGCAAGTAGCAACTAATGAGAAAGCAGAGTGCTAATTTACCATTTCATAATATTTTCTTTTAACACCCACGGCAAACAGGATGACTTCTGTTAACACACACACACACACACACACACACACACAGTCTCTGCTCAGTGAAAACTGACACTAACTGTTCTGTATTCATTTGTTCAGGAACCGCTGATTTTGTTGTCAGTAGGTGATTTACAGTCATTAAACTCCTCCATATCTCTGCTGTAATACACACTACTGAAAGTCTTTGTCGTGTGTGTGTGTGTGTGTGTGTGTGTGTATGTGTGTGTGTAGTGATTTCTCTATATTAACAGTTTTTTTCTTGTTACAGTGTCAGTGAGCTGAAGGACGATGCTGCCATTAAAGCACCGCAGTTGTTTTAACACACAAACCTGTGTGTGTGTGTGTGTGTGTGTGTGTGTGTGTGTGTGTGTCTACATTTACATTTCAAGCATTTGGCAGCCCTTATCCAGTGCGACTTACATTAATTCATTGAGCTAATTCAACTGAGCAATTGAGGGTTAAGAGCCTTGCTCAGGGGCCCAACAATGGCAGCTTGGTGGACCTGGGATTGAACTCAGAACCTTCCGGTTGGTAGCCCAACGCCTTAACCACTAGGTTACCACAACATCACACTTACACACACATATGTCTATATGTGTGTGTGTGTGTGTGCGCGCATTTGTGTGAGTGTCTATATGTGTGTGTGTGTGTGTGTGTGTGTGTGTGTGTGTGTGTGTGTGTTTGTAACATCACACTGTAACATCAGACTCTAACATCTAAACAAACTTAGCCTGATAAGCTACATCTGGATGTTCAAGGTAATGTGTAAATTTATTTTCCTGCTGAAACACACACACACACACACACACACACACACACACACACACACACACACACATATACACACACACACACATGCCCACACACATACACAGGGGAAAACATCTGCAACTCCAGACAAAACACACCTTGGAGCTCTGGGAGAAAACACAGTGAGACACAGCAAGCAGCCATCTGTTACAGCAGAGTGATTTCAGAGAACACACGAGAACCTACAGCGGGCTTTAAACCTGAACTAAAATGAATATTTATTGTTTTTGTTTCCATAAAGATGAATAAAGTCCTAGAAGATTTAGTTTTGAGCTTAAAACATACTTTACAATCCCAAACCAGTCAATAATCCTAACCAGTTTCGGTTCCTGATACACATGCCCATGAGGGTTTGTTACAAATGATTAGCTTCAATATAATATTTTTATTTTTTGTTTTTAATTAACTTTTTTAATCTCTGCACTGTGATTAAAGTGAGCTGTGCTTTATAAAGCTACAGAACTTATATAATTATATAATTAATCTTATGTTATTATGTGTCATCAATGCAAACTAATGTCCTCAATTAAAACTCAATTTTATTATTATTGATGAATTATTAAATAAAAAACTTCATTTTTCATTAGGTGTTTCTTAATATCTTATTTTTTATCAATAATAATAATAATAATAATAATAATAATAATAATAATAATGGAAAATTGTCCCTAGTGTGTGACTGCGTGAGTGAATGAGAGTGTGTGTGCCCTGTGATGGGTTGGCACTCCGTCCAGGGTGTATCCTGCCTTGATGCCCAATGACGCCTGAGATAGGCACAGGCTCCCCGTGACCGGAGGTAGTTCGGATAAGCAGTAGAAGATGAATGAATGAATGAATAATAATAATAATAATAATAATAATAATAATAATAATAACTACGATCTTAACATTTTTTATTCTCAAAACAAAACTGTATTTATTTATTTTTTAATTGTTTGTTCGTTTGTTGCTTTTTAGATGCTTTTATTTCACTTTTTAAAACCTACAGAGTAAAAGCCAGAATAAGCTGCACTTCCTCACTCCACCACACGGGGGCAGAGAAACTCATGAAGGTGGAAAAAGTGATTCTACAAGTTCTGCCACACAAATAAATAAAAACATCTACAAGAAGGACAAATAAAATTAAGTTCTTTGATGCTCTAAAACCTAATTTCTCCCCAAACTTCTTCTTCTTCTTCTTCTTCTTCTTCTTCTTTACACAATACAGAACTATCAGTAAGTTTGAAGGCTGAATGAGGAGGCTGAAATTGACTCGAAATAACATTTCAAAATACTAGAACACAAAATCCATCTTCAGTATTTCTAATATTTGTTGGAATGTTATAATTTTATAATGATTCAGCTGAATTCAGTTAAAGAGCTCTGTGGTGTTTCTTTCGTGTGAATCGGGAACTCGTTCCTTAACACGTGAGTCAGCATGACACGTGAGTCAGCATGACAAAAACCACAAATTTCTCCAGGGAGTGAATATTTATGTTGAAATAAAACCTGGAGATTTTTCTGAGTAAATAAAGGCAGGATGATAACCACCTCCTGCTTGTGTCCTGGGTTTTGGAGTGTGTCTTCACTCCCAGACTTTTCCAGCTCTCTATCTGCGTGTGAAAGAGAAGAGCCGTCCCTCACAGACGTTCTGAACATCAGCTATCTCTGCTTTCTGTCTCCAGCAGACAGATACATGCTGACATTCTGACTAACTTTATTTATTCAGTTCAAAACTTTATCTCATTTTTTCCTCCCATCTGGACACAGTGCGACTCTCTAAGGCTCAAGGTCACGTCTCTGGAATAACACAACCACACAGGACCAATTAAAGCTTTCTTTTTTTTCTTTCCTTCTATTTAAAAAATAAATAAAATAAAATAAAATAAAAATAAAAAGGCATCTTACTTCATGAATTTCTGGGGTTTAATTTACTGAATTTTAGCATTTAATAAAACCAAAGATTTGAACCAAACTAAGTTCAAACAGAAATAATAAAAACATTTTGTTGTTATTATTATTATTAGTAGTAATTAAAGTAAAAAAAAAGGATTTTTTTTTTGTTGTTGTTGTAATAAACTCCAGACGTCCAGAAGGTTTTCCGCTAGATTGTTGGAGTGTGTTTGTGTTCCTTCAGCTACAAGAGTGTAAGTGAGATCAGACTCGGATGTTGGGATGTTGAAGAGTCTCCAGTTCAGGTGTTCAGTGGTGTTGAGTCAGAGTCAGGGCTCTGTGAAGGACACTCAAGTTCTTCACTCCAACCTTCACCTCCACACCATGTCATCATGGAGCTGCTTTGTGTCATGATGGAACAATTGAGCTCCGGTGAAGGAAAATGTAATTCTACGGCACACTGAGACGTTCTGTACAATTGTGTTTTTTATATTATGGTAAAAAGTTAGGTATGAAACCTGATTTAAAATAATAATTTGTGTGTCAGGGGGTGCACATACTTTTGCTCATCTAGCCTATTAATGCCAATTGTAGTTGAAGGTGCAATGTTTAACACATAATCTTTGAATATTGAGGTAAATTAAATTTGTATCATTCATCCTAAAATTGTAAACACGCATTTGCTTTGATTTGATTGGATGCGATCATTTTGTTTTTGTTTTGTTGTAAGTTTTTAGACAGTTTCCATAATGCTAAAACTGCTAACTGTAATTCTCCATTGTATCTTAGCTAAGCTCCTGCTCGTACAGTCCTACTCTTTCAAACAGTTACCTGCTTTTGTGCAAATGAATCAAATGAATCACTTACAAAATGATTCATAACCGTCAAATGATTCAACAAATACGAGTTGCTTATAATTCAATATTTAAAAAAAACGGTATCTAATAATATCAGTATTTATATGATCTCGATGGCATTTTACAAGAAGTGACCACACTGACTCCTTTTTGATTCCTTTAATCTGAATAAGATGAGCATAAAGAGATCCAAACCTGCCAATAAAGTGTCAAATTTTGTGCGAGTCACGAGTGTTTCCTACAAACTCAAACCTTTTACAGTATAATGCTCAAAAGGAAGAAGAGAATATAAAATTCACATATAACAAATAAACAAATCACATTGAGACCCATGAAATGTTCAGTGGAGATTAAAGAGGAATTCCTCCAGTATTGCACCAATATGGCTTTTTTATTTACTTTAAGGATCATTACAGTGAAAAACCTCACAATTTCTTACAGTTTCCTCTCACGATAAATGCAGTTCTTCGGCCCAGATGTTTTCTAACGGCTCTTTTTGGGTTTTTTTTTAAATTAACTAACACACAATTGATTATTTTAACAATTATCCCTGATAGTAAAACACATATATTACAGAATTAAAGTTTAAAGCAAGCAGATGAAGATTTTAGGTGAAAAATAAAATGTGTGGTGGAACAGACTTCCATAACAGGTAGAAAGAAAGAAAGAATACTTTCTTTCTTTCTTTCTACCTGTAATGGATGTCTGAAACAGACAGACATAAAGAAAGAAAGAAAGAAAGAAAGAAAGAAAGAAAGAAAGAAAAACAAAAAGAAAGAAAGAAAGAAAGAAAGAAAGAAAGAAAGAAAGAAAGAAAGAAACAGAAAAAGAAAGAAAGAAAGAAAGAAAGAAAGAAAGAAAGAAAGAAAGAAAGAAAGAAAGAGAAAAAACAAGAAAGAAAGAAAGAAAGAAAGAAAGAAAGAAAGAAAAACAAAAAGAAAGAAAGAAAGAAAGAAAGAAAGAAAGAAAGAAAGAAAGAAAGAAAGAAAGAAAGAAAGAAAGAAACAGAAAAAGAAAGAAAGAAAGAAAGAAAGAAGGAAAGAAAGAAAGAAAGAAAGAAAGAAAGAAAGAGAAAAAACAAGAAAGAAAGAAAGAAAGAAAGAAAGAAAGAAAGAAAGAAAGAAAGAAAGAAAGAAAGAAAGAAAAACAAAAAGAAAGAAAGAAAGAAAGAAAGAAAGAAAGAGAAAAAGAAAGAAAGAAAGAAAGAAAGAAAGAAAGACCATATCTCATAACTCTTTCTCTGAAGGCCGTAAATAAAACATTATAACATTATAAAGCATTCGTAAAGCGTTATAAAGCCTTTAACACTGATTACACTTTATATATTATATGTATTATATATTATAATATAATATAATTATATCTTTATATATTATATTACACGCGTCACGTAATACAACCTTTAAATATTTAGATCTGTTATTCTTTGTTTTAGGTGTTTTAATAATTTGAGCCAATTGTGTGAAACGTCGTCTTGTAACTGCAACAGTTTCAGGACGTCTTGAAGAATTTCCTCTAACAGCAGCTCGGACAATCATCATGTCTGATATTGTTTCTATGGTAACAGCTGTTTATTCGTTCAGAGATATAGAGAAGAGCGACTGTTGATGACGTCATTATTCCATAAATGATAAATAAACGTTAAATAAAAACAGTAATGATACGAAGCACATGTGGGTTCCTAGTTTATATAAATGTGTCGACACACCAAACGACTCAGTGATTCATTTCCTTTAAAAGCAGAAGGGTGTTTAACTGCTAACTAACATGTAATAAACACTGTAATAAATAATGACAGCATGTATAAGGCTTAGAAATGTGTTATAACATGTTATGAATGTTTATAGCTGGCCTTCTGAGAAAGTCTGGATGTACAGATTCACATGAAATTGACTCTTTAATCATATACAAATAAGCTACATGGTGTAAGGATGGAGGTTTGAGAGAGTTCATTGCTTTCAATTACACGCACGGAGGAGGTCCGAGTCACAAAAACAGCAATTTACCCGGACAGTGGTGAAGATTTTACTGAAATAAAATGAGTTTTTGGTTCTCGAGCTCCTCCGTGACTTGTCCTTGAGCTGAAACTCACACGTTTTTGATTCCTCACTGAATACACGAGTGTTATTGTTGTTATATATCATTTTTTTTTAAATGACGAGGTCACTAAAAACCACATTTTACATTTACACAGAGTTTACAGTATAAAGGGATCACGGATGCGGTCAGACCGCTAACACACACCTCTGTCACTTTAAACACACCACATTACTGCTCAGTACAGGATTGTTACACAATAACAAGAAGATAAACATACAAAATGATAGATTTAGTACAAAATACCGAGTGAGCTCTTACACACACTCACGTTTTATTACACACACGAGCTACAACGTTGTTCCAAAATAAACTGGCAAATTATTTATTTTTTTATTTGTCGCTTCGGAAAATTTCACATAAAAAAAGTCGGAGTCCGCTCCAAAAATCTCGTGATCTGTCCAAATGATTATTATTAAAAAAATAAAGAAATATAAACAATAGTGTCGCGGTTTATATACACCATAAACATTAATACACCAGGAACGATCTCACCAGGAACACGAAGGAGGAGAAAAATATCAAGAACGAAGATATTTTGTCTGTTGGAAAATTTATTATTTGTAATTTGATCATTTTTGACTTTTTTTTACAACTAAAAAAAATTTGTACAATAAAAAAATTATATATATATATATATATATTTAGATTATTTATTTATAAATGAATTTCTTTCTGATATCTTCTGCTCTAAACAGATGTTTCCTATAATCTCATATCTGGAGCTGAACTTGAGGAGAAGCGTCGAGAAGAACGTCCGGGACGTTTAAGTACGTTAAGCTGTTTGAGGAGATGATGAGAATGAGGAACGCTGTAAAAATCTGGAATAGTGTTTGAAATAGAAAAGTAAATGATTTCTATTTATCTCCACAGATCAGTAGAGTGTTGGAGGAGGACTCGGACATTTCTGACTTTGGTCATCATTTACACTAATGTACAACACAACCATATTGTTCCTGCAGAG
The DNA here is from genome assembly GCF_030014155.1 of Tachysurus vachellii. Lineage (NCBI taxonomy): Eukaryota > Metazoa > Chordata > Actinopteri > Siluriformes > Bagridae > Tachysurus > Tachysurus vachellii. The sequence continues at coordinate 15,711,764 of NC_083485.1, forward strand.
AAATGACTAACTGGAGCTACTTTAAGATTTTTTTCTTCTGTACTCTAAATAAATGAAGAGGTAGCCTTTTCCCAAACTTGTCCTTTGAGGTTGGAGAGACAGGAATATGTTAGTGTAGTGGATAAAGACGTGAAACTGTCGGCTCTTCGCGTGCGTGAACGTGAACTGAGACCTTTCTTTTTTTTTTGCAGTAATTAGGGGGTGATGCAGGTCGCGGTGGTTTGATCAGTGTTTTTCTCCTTGAGTCTTATTGTGCCTCCGATCTGTCGAGAGGAATGCTGTGAATTTCCTGTTAGTTCTTGGGGGATATGCTGTGTTTTTCCTGTCTCGGATCGAGGCAAGGATTTTTTGTCCTGCTGACTTCCTGTTGCTGGGTGGCTGCAGAGGAGTTTAAAAAAGTTCCCGGGTCAGACGAAAAAAAGCCCTGCCCTGTTCGTCTGTGTGCGTGTGTGTGTTTGTGTGTGTGTGTGTGTGTCTCTCTGAGCATGCTCATGCCATGCTGCTGGTCGGTGTGCTCTGGGTGCTGCTCATGCTGCCGTTGGCACTGCTGTTCTCAGAGGGAGACGGGTTTGTGGGCACAGAGTGACGCTTAGTCAGACTGCATGGACATCCTAAGAGAGAGAGAGAGAGAGAGAGAGAGAGAGAGAGAGATAGTGAGGTAGAGAGTGACAGGTAGAAAAAGAGATAGAGAGATAGAGTACAACAGAGTGAGAGAGAGAGAAAAAGTGATTTAAAGAGACAAACAGGTAGCGAGAAAGAGAAAGTTTAGAGTGACAGATAGTTAGAGAGCGATGTGGGCGGGGTCGGACAAAATGGAGGAGAGAGAGAGAGAGAGAGAGAGAGAGGTTGATTATTTTCTTAGCAAAGCACAAATTCCTTATCACTTTGTGACCAATCAGAATGCAGGATTGAGCAGCACTGTGGCGTCACTCTGTCACATGACGTGTCCTGCGTTGTGTTTGTACCTGAGAAGAAGGTCCCTGTGGAGCCAAAACCCAGAGCGACCGGGTAACCTGAAACACCCAAACACACCACACGTGAGTTACACGTCACACACGGACATGTCCAGGTCTATAACATCCTCGTCTATTTCCTCACAAGCAGGTGAAATCCCATAAAAAGTGCTGTTACTTAACTGTTTCATCTTATTTCTAGCGGCAATTCATCTCGAGGCTTGTTAAGGTCGCCCGCGCCGCCCTTTAGGCCTCTTCCCTCATAAGCTAAAGGAGCAGAGATGTTTCCTGCTCACACACTCGTCACATCGCCTTTCGCTAATAATCAATAGCAAAGCGTTCAGAGTGGAAGCGGCGGGACGGACTGGATCTGCTCACCTGTGCGGATCTTGATGAACCAGAGAGCGCCGATGAGCAGGACGCCGATGAGGAAACCTCCGAAGGCGATGCCCAGGACTGACTGCAGGCTGAACTCCATACATGGATCTGAAACATCACACATGTTCACTAATATTAATAATCTTTTTTTTTTTTTTAATTATTAATAAATATACCAGGATTCTCCCAGAAATCTCGATGATTCATCATATCTATCACAATGTTTACATTTGTGAACAACATGGCAGCAATGAAGATAAAGAACAAATGATTAACATGGCAATAAATAAATAAATAAATAAATAAATAAATAAATAAATAAATAGCAATGATCGAAATAGAGTATTATTAATAGAAAATAGTGTATTATTTTCCATAATTTTCTCTTACTCCTTATCTCTTAGTTTCTGCACTTATTTGCTAAAATTGACTCATTTATTTATTTATTTATACAAAATATTTTAATATTTAAAAAGTTATATTTACATTATTGTTTACTGTTTTTTTTTTTTTTTGCTCAATCCGTTTTAATATAATTTACTTCTTGCGTCAATGAGCACGTTTCAGAATGTATTTATTTTCTCTGATTATTTCATATTCATAATGTTTATTATTTATGCCATAAATTAAACGTTTAAAAAGATTTTCTCAGTTTATTACCTTCAGTGATCAAATTTATATCTGAATGTGTTCTTTTGCTTATCTGTCAATCTGCACTTTTTTCTTTTTTCATGTAATTTGCTTTATTTGCTCATCGTTTTTAACGAAATCAGTTGGGACCCTTTTTATTTGCTTCTCCGTTGGTGTTTACTGGGATTTCGGCTACGGCTGCTGGACACGCCGCGGTTCGACGGGGTGAAGTTTCACTGACCGCGGAAGAAGGAAATAAGTAGAGGAGAAATGTTTGTTCGACTCTGTGAATGAGTTTTGTGTGATAGAACAGAGCACAGGACACGTCTTTACGTTGGACGCTGCAGATTTTAAACAGGAAGAAAAACAGAAACATGTTGTCCAGTGAGCTGAAATAATGTATTTAGCACCTGCAGTGTGAGGAGAGTCAGCAGGTTCAGCAATTCTGCTCCCTGAAGACCTGCACTGACTGATTACTCTTCCTTTCTGAGCTCAGCGAGGAAAAAAAAACAGGAACTAAGCAGGAGGATGAACAGCGCTGCTTATTGGGAGTTTTTTAGTTTTGTACAAACAGCAGATGCATCAGTTTTATTTGTTATTTTAAATGTAAAAAAAAGTGACTCCTTCAAGAAGCCGCCATATTTTAACCGATCGGCGCGCAGAGGAGGAGAAAGAGGTGATGAATATGTGAAGTTTGGGCTTATGGTGTCAAAATGAAATGTGGAACTGGTGCAGAACAGATACGTCTGAAAAGATCTAATGAAACACAGCACTGTCTTAAGAAAAAAATTTAAAAAGAGGTGAAATTCATGTTTGAAAATTCTGAATATTTCAATTTGCATCAAAATGGGGGTGTGGCTAGAATGGGGTGTGACTAAAATGGGGTGTGGCTAGAATGGGGTGTGACTAAAATGGGAGTGTGGCTAGAATGGGGTGTGACTAAAATGGGAGTGTGACTAGAATGGGGTGTGACTATAATGTGGGCGTGGCTATGATGGGGGTGTGGCTGGAATGGGGTGTGACTATAATGTGGGTGTGACTATAATGGGGGTGTGGTTAGAATTGGAGTGTGGCTACAATGTATGCAGGGTCAGATGGGGGTGTGGTTAGAATGTGTTTAAAATTTGTATGGAATTTACCAAAGTTTAGAGCGCACGGTGGAGTTGGAAAAGAGGTGGAGTTGGAAAAGAGGTGGAGTTAAAAAAGAGGTGGAGTCAAAGTAGAGGTGTAGCTGAAGTAGGGGTTGAAGTTAAAGTAGGGGTGGAGTTAAAGGAGAGGTGGAGTTAAAGGAGAGGTGGAGTTAGAGTAGGGGTGTAGTTAAAGGAGAGGTGGAGTTAAAGGAGAGGTGGAGTTAGAGTAGGGGTGTAGTTAAAGGAGAGGTGGAGTTAAAGTAGGGGTGGAGTTAGAGCAGGGGGCATGGTCATGGTTGGAATTAGTATTTGTACATTTTCTTATTATTTAATTTGCATGAAATTGAATAAATCTTTGGTTGATTAAATTCTTACAATTGATCACAGGGTTGAGTTCAGCTTAAAATAAACTGAAATAAAACTAGTAACTATAATAAATAGTGAAGATGACTGATGGGTTTAAAAGAAAACTGATCCAGGAAAAGGTTTTGTTTTTAAATCGACAGCTTCTCTTTGTTGTTGTTTGTTTTCTTTACACTTTTTTACCACAGGACAAATGCAGTGTTAAAAACAACTTTAGTGTTCAGGAGAAAAACTGAAGCTGATGAAACAGAGGCAGGAAAGAGTGGCGCAGGTGGTCAGGACGAGTACAACTCCGAGTCCAAACAGGAAAGACTGCCTGCACGTGTCACTTCCTGTCCAACACCCTTCTAAATAACAAACAGAGCGAGTCATCTGCTGTTTGTGTAATAATAATGTCCTGAAAATTTCAACGTTGTGGACTGAACAAGAGGAGAGACATGTGCTTCCGGTCCTGTCTCCTGTCTCCTGTCTGTTATGGAGCATCCTCGAGCCATCATGATGATGATGATGATGATGATGATGGAAGTACGTGCCGTGAGGAACACGATCTGTTGTGATGAAACCGTGTCTTTCTCTGTGATTAATAACTGAGACACAGCAGGAAAAAATAACAGCGCTGCCAAGCTGAGGGTTTTGCTCATGCAGCAAAAAGATGTGACCCTGTGTCAGATCCCCTTTTCCTCTTTTTTAAGAATTTATTTATTTATTTATTTTTTTATAAGGAAGCAAAGTGAAATATAATGGGCTTTCGTCCTGGATGGAGGTGAGGAATGTGCCACTCGTTCCTGACTCGTCTGCTTGTGGGCTCTCTTCCTGCTTTGATGAACAACAGCGTTCGGCTTTTTGCGCGTCTCTGACAATGGCATGTGTTTGGACAGCCACGCGCTCCAGGCCCCGGGACACAATAAATCCCCCACTGACTCATTATTTTCTGATTACAGCCACAAGGTCAGTGAACAGGCCTTCCTATGAACCCGGCCACATCCTGACCTCAGCTCCATGACGACTGTTTACGTCAGCGGCTGGAAGCTTCAGCACCAGGAGAGAACCGTTAACTCTTTCCGCTCTGTCTGATTTAAAAATGAAGCGAAAATAAACCTAAAATAAACCTTTTATGGATTATTAACCTTTTTAATTGTCTGGAATAAACCTTTCATAATAGTGTAATACCCTTCAAGGGTAGTTGTCTGTCTGGTGGAAGACTTTCATGTAGAACAAATTATCATAGTATTTACCTTTTATGATCTACAGGATGAAACATCCATGAACCATTAATGAAACTGTGGAACAGTTTTCTAATTCTAGGTTCTAGAAACTGAGAAAAAACACACTTACTCTCGGCAAAACAAGTTCTTCACAGGTTCTTTAAGAGAAACCTCAGTTGTAAATGCTCTTTTTTACTCTCTCACTCACTCATCTTCTACCGCTTATCCGAACTACCTCGGGTCACAGGGAGCCTGTGCCTATCTCAGGCGTCATCGGGCATCAAGGTAGGATACACCCTGGACGGAGTGCCAAACCATCGCAGGTCACACACACACACTCTCATTCACTCACACAATCACACACTACGGACAATTTTCCAGAGATGCCAATCAACCTACCATGCATGTCTTTGTACCGGGGGAGGAA
>NC_083485.1:15721849-15736849 GCF_030014155.1 Tachysurus vachellii
CACTGTGCACCCTCAATGTACCAGAAGAATTTAAATGGAAATCTAGGTTAAGGCTGGAGCATGTTGTAGATCCAACTTTTTTTTTTTTTTTAGTTTATTACCTGAGCGTAGATCTTCTTGTTGGTCTGCACTTTGGTGTTGGGATGAAGTTCCACCATGTAATCTGAAGACATGAACAACTGCATGGAGGTGAAAGATGTGGGAGACTCTGTGGTCCTCACCTCAGTAACTACGTACAGACAGAAATAAAAACCTTAAAGGCCATGTCACGTGTGTCTGCTGTGTATTTATCCCTGAGTCACACTTAACTAAACTTCATAATGAGTCATTAAGCAAGACAGCAGCAGCGAGTCATCTGGAATATCCAAAAATGTAGCCATAGGGGTGACGTTTATACACACACTACGAATCCCACACAAAATCCCATTTTCTTTTTAAAGAAGCGATTTGTCTTTTTTTTAATGCCTTAAGCTATAGCTGTGAGATATAACCTGAAATCTAAACACTCACTCACAACTATTCCTTCCTATCCTTCAACTAATCTACAACCATTAAAGCGGAACTAAGCAGGTTTTTTTATAGTAATAATAAACACAGCAGATTTCTGGGCCAGAAAAACAAGAAAAGGACTGAAATTAAAGCCCCAATCTACATCGACTTCATGGTAATACTGAAAATTGCAGTTGTTCTGAGGTATTTAGCAAAGTGATGATGATGATGATGATGATGATGATGAGTTTTATAAAGAACAGACTTCACCTTTAAGCTCCTGAACTGAACTAATTAAGGTCATCTCTGGGGTTTTACCTCTAGTGGGCTCTCGTATTCTGATCCTTATCTGGATCACTGGGCTGTTCAGATGAATCTTTGTGTAGCTGCTGATTGAGGTGTTCTTAAAATAATCCAGCGCCTGATTCCAGAGCTCGGTGTCGCTGTCAGAGAGGACTAACCGTGGATTTAAGACAAATCTGTCTAAATGGACGGCGTTGTTGTTCTACAAAGACAGAAAAATATACACACATATATAAAATATAATATGAGCGTAAAATATTCACCGTACTCCCTCAGAAAGTCTCGTACAAGAAAGATCACATGGAACCGACATAAAAAATTCTAATAAAACAAACCTGATACCAAACGTGAACTGACATTCGAAATTTTTACACAACCTCTATTTCTTATTACAGACTAATCCATAAAAATCACAATAGAAATACAATTCGAGCACGACGTTAAGTTTGTGATTTAAAAAATAAAGAAAGAAAGAAAGAATTTGTAAAAAAAAAAAAATAAAATAATGAATTCATCATTTACGTTTAACATTACTTAATTAGTTTGTAATAAATATTTAATAAACAAATTTACAGTCACATTCCGCTGGATTCCGTTCATTTCCCCAAGAAAGAAATGTGACTCGACGTCAATGTGTTAATAAATATTACAATTAAAGTATTACAATTAAATTAATTAATGGTATTTTTAGATTTTGTAACTGACAAAATTAATTTTAAATTAATTAATGAATTAATCTGTAATAGATAGATAGATAGATAGATAGATAGATGGATAGATGGATGGATGGATGGATGGATGGATGGATGGATAGATGGATGGATAGATAGATAGATAGATAGATAGATAGATAGATAGATAGATAGATAGATAGATAGATACTTTATTGATCCTGGAGGAAATTCAAGAAAAAATGCATGAAATTATTAAAAAAATTAAATACAAAACAAATTAGCAAAGCATTTAGACAGTAACATGTTTATTGAATGTTTAACTCTTAAATTGTTCATTTATTTTCCTCAGGAATGTCTCTTTTTGAAAAATAAACGAATGAACGTGTAATAATAAAGTGAATTAAGTGATCGTTTTTTGTAACGAATTAAATGTGCAGAGCGACAACACGTTCTTCACTCACCATTAAAGAGAAACTTTCCATACTGTTGATGTTCCAGACCGTACCGACGGGACCCCTGAGGACCAGCTTCATCTTTACTCCGTTATTCGTAACCACGTTCACTGTGACGTTCCTGTGATCCGTGAGTAAAATGTGAGTGTGAGTGTGATAAATCTGTACTAATAAATGTACACTGAATGGTTGCTGTGATGAAATCCTGAGGCTGGTCACCTGACGGCGATGTGATCCGGGATGTTGATGATGTGAAGCTCGTCCTCAGAATCCAGCAAGCAAGACTGAACCGCTTCTGCTTTGGTTTGTACGTCCTGCCCCAGCTGGCAGACAGATGACCCCGGAGTCCCTGAGGCTAAAGGAGGGAGATTTCTCATCACGTTTTAACCGTAACATCACGTCCTTAATTTACAAACAAGGGCTGCTTTTATTTCTTTGAATAGCATGAAAAAAACAATACATGAACTTCTGTGGGTTTTTTATTCATTCATTCATTCATCTTCTACCTCTTATCCGAACTACCTCGGGTCACGGGGAGCCTATCTCAGGCGTCATCGGGCATCAAGGCAGGATACACCCTGGACGGAGTGCCAACCCATCGCAGGGCACACACACACACTCTCATTCACTCACACAATCACACACTACGGACAATTTTCCAGAGATGCCAATCAACCTACCATGCATGTCTTTGGACCGGAGGAGGAAACCGGAGTACCCGGAGGAAAACCCCGAGGCACGGGGAGAACATGCAAACTCCACACACACAAGGCGGAGGCGGGAACTGAACCCCCAACCCTGGAGGCGTGAGGCGAACATGCTAACCACTAAGCCACCGTGCCCCCTGGGTTTTTTATTATTATTATTATTATATTTATAATTACATGCATCGTCTTTAATAAAGAAATATTTCTGAGACGTGAGCTGGTACCTTTCAGTTTGGGGAAGTAGATGTTCAGTGGATCTCTGAATGTAGTGACGGATGAAACTCCTCCGAACCGTTGTGTCGCCCACGATACCAGCTCATTGCCCTGAACATCTGGAGCGCCGTGAACCTGACTGGAAAACCCAGTGCTAAAAGCCTTTAGTGAAGTCTTGTTTGATACCTAAATATTAGACAGACAACATTTTAAAGATTTAACCATACACTTCTTTGTGAATTGTGTCTGCTTCAAATATTTTGATATTTAATAACATTCTACATGTGCTGTATCTCCATCTTTGAGTATGTGAAGGCTTCAGCATGGAGATGTTTGTGTTAAATCTATAATGAACTCAGATGATGAGCTAATTTATGTGCTGCTCAGAAGCTCCTGGTTACACAAATCTAAATGACTGAATACGACTGTAGAAAGGACATTATTTATAATCTCGCTCTCTGGTGTCACCCAAATGAGGACGGGTTCCCTTTTGAGTCTGGTTCCTCTGAAGGTTCCTTCTTCATACCGTCTAAGGGAGTCGACTCAGGCTTGCTCATTAGAGAAAAATAGGGAAGAATTTGAATAAATTTACATAAACATTTTATCTTCTATAAAGCTGCTTTAAGACAGTGTCCATTATTAAAAGCACTATAGAAATAAAATTTAAATAATTTAATTGAATTTTGGATTTTTCTCAATGTTGACCATTTCCCACCCTCAGCACTAAATGTAACTGCTGCTACATCATTTCTCCAGATCAGAAAGTAAAGTAATAGTTAGACGTGATTCAGATTCACTGTGATTCAGATTCAGATCCACTGATTCATGTTTCTGTTCATTCATACTTTAAGGGTTACATAATGAGTCGACTTCCTCTGGGCTTCCCAGAAGGCGCGATCGGTCGTCTCGCTCTTATCATCAAATAAAGTCTCCTCTAAAGAAACATACTCTTTCTCTGCGTCTCCTGCTCTGTATCTCACACTCTCTGTCTCACTTACTGTGTCACTCTCTCTGTCTCACACTCTCTGTCTCTCTCTCTGTGTCACTCACTGTGTCACTCTCTCTGTATCTCACTCTCTGGGTCTCACACTCTCTGTGTCTCACACTCTCTGTCTCACACTCTCTGTCTCACACTCTCTGTCTCACTCTCTGTGTATCACTCTCTCTGTCTCACTCTCTCTGTCTCACTCTATGTGTCTCACTATCTCTGTCTCACTCTCTGTGTCTCGCATTGTTTCACTCTCTGTATCTCACTATCTCTGTCTCACCCTCTGTGTCACACTCTCTCTGTCTCACTCTGTGTCTCACTATCTCTGTCTCACTCTCTGTGTCTCACACTATCTGTCTCACTCTCTGTATCTCACTATCTCTGTCTCACTCTCTGTGTCTCACTTTCTCTGTCTCACTCTCTGTGTCTCACTCTCTGTGTCTCACTCTCTGTGTCTCACTCTCTGTGTCTCACTCTCTTTCTCAGTCTCTCGCACCCTTTCTGTGTTCCACTGTTTATTATAGTAAAGCGTCCATGCGCCTAGCTGCACAAGCTGTCTGGTGCCACACTTCTTCCCTAACTTCCTGGCTGGGGACAGGAAATGAGACCTTTTTAACTGTGTGCGTCAGTCCGGTCGGCTGGAATCCGAGTCTGCGTGGGGATAAATATGACACACGCTACTGTCGACACCAGACGCCGTCCGTGCGAGAGAAAGATAAACGCAGGACTCCAGAGTCAAGAAATACTCTGATCCCTGACACTACCGACACAGTCCATGAATCAGTTCACAACAGAGAAAGAACAGAATAGAAATTTATATCAAATTCATAATAAAAGAAAGAAAGAAATACACTTTCCTCAAAAGTCAAACAACTGAGATGTGTCTGGTTTTGCTCTTTATAGCTTTATAGCTATAACTTTAACTTTATAGCTTCCAGTTTACCGCATGTGTCTAAATCATCACAAGATCAGCAGAAACGAAGGTTTGACATAACTGAGTGCAAAAGTTTCTGCCCCCATGGTTTTTGGTTACTTGTAGTTATGCAGGAACAAATTCACGACAGGAGTTGACACTTTTTGCTGCTTTTTTGTCTTATTAACTTCAAGAAAGAGCAAAGAGAGTAAAGCTGGTGAGGAAAGAACTGACTCTGCCTGCTATAATGTAAGTTTCATAGTCGTTCCTCAGCATTAAGTAACGATAAATGAATCAAAAGCACAATGTGATTTGTATTGATTACAAATTGTAATCGTTGGAAAATTGCTGTCTTATAAGCAGAATAAATCACTTCATGACATGCTGTGATAGAAAAATAACCAACAACAGAGTGTGTGAATTAGCGTTAATCACCGATTATACCTTTAAATATCTTTGACTGGTTCATTTCTCTTTAGAAGCACAAACAGTCCATATGTGTCCTATTTGTCTAATCTTCCCTCTTAATGCTCATCTTTTTTGGTCATAGTGCACAGAAAGATAAAGACAGGAAGCAGCAGAGAGAAAAAAGAGACAGATCACAATAGAAGAATGTAGGGAGTGGACAGAGAGATAGAGAGAGCGAGGATTCGGATGGAAAGAACCGGAGACAGGAGAGGATCTGTCCCTGCAGGTCGTGTTCTCTCTGGACTGATAACGTGCGAGCCAGAATGTCTTAATCCAGAGTTCAGGACGACTAGACATCCTTCCTGCCACATGACAAGGTGTGACTCGGAAATAAAACAATCAGAATGTAGACAATGTGATGAAGACATTATTACTAAAGGTTATCAGTGCACACGGGGACAATATCTAAAGGACAGAAGGACGATTCAGAGGAACATCATGATGGAGAACGTTTGGCTTGAAGTGATTCCCGTCACTCGATTCGAAAGTGCATTCGGTTTGGTCCGAATTCCAGAGTCAAAAAAACTACACAGCCTGAACATCGGCACTGATGACACCAGTAGACTGTTAATTGATGAACTATTATATTAATTCTTTATATTACTCCTTATGTTTATCTTCTGTTCCATGTTTACGTTCTGTAAAACTGCTTTGAGACAATGTCCATTGTAAAAAGCGCTATACAAATAAACTTGAATTGAAAAACTTGAATTGAACTACTTTAGATCGATTATTTGTCTTTGATTTTTAAAAATTTAAACTTCATAATATCAGCAGAAAAAGTTGGTAGTGCAAAAAGGCAGTTATAGTGTGTGTTTGTGTTTGTGTGTGCGTGAGTGTGTGAGAGTGTGTGTGCGTGTGTGTGTGTTTGTGTGTGTGTTTGTGTGGGTGTGTGTGTGCGTGTGTGTGCGTGTGTATGTGTGTGTGGGTGTGTGTGTGTGCGTGTGTGTGTGTGTGTGTGAGTTTGTGTGTGTGTGTGTGTGTGGGTGCGTTTGTGTGTGTGTGCGTGTATGTGTTTGTGTGTGCATGAGTGTGTGTGTGTGTTTGTGTGTGTGTGTGAGTTTGTGTGAGTTTGTGTGTGTGTGTCTGTGCGTGTGAGTTTGTGCGTGTGTGTGAGTTTGTGTGTGTGTGTGTGAGTTTGTGTGTGTGCGTGTGTGTGTGTGTGTGTGCGTGTGTGTGTGTGTGCGTGTGAGTTTGTGTGTAAGTTTGTGTGTGTGTGAGTTTGTGTGTGTGTGTGTGTGTGCGTGTGTGTGTGCGTGTGTGTGTGTGCGCGTGTGTGTGTGCGTGTGTGTGTGAAATGTTCACCCTTTTTATTTCTAACACATTTTTAAAGGGACGTGTAAACTTTTGAACTGATACGAAGGTGTTGTTTCACTGTCTATAAGAGCAGCTCTGTCAGTAGAGCGGCTGTGAATCACACAAACGATGCCTTCTGTTGTAGAAACGTGTTGCTGCTGTTTAATAAAGTCATTCTCACTGGTTGATGTGGGAAGTTTTTTTGCTTGGAGATGTTTATTAATTTAACATTCATGTCAGGAGTCTCTGTAGTAAGAGCTCTCAGACTCGGTTGTGCTTTCCGTCCTCCTTTTCTCTGTGAAATGACAGGCTGCGCTTTGTGTGTGTGTGTGTGTGTGTGTGTGTGTGTGTGAGAGAGAGAGAGAGAAAGAGCGATAATGTAAGCTAGCTTGTCTCTCAGACGTTCCATTACGTTAAGTCCTGACTACAAACCGCTGTAACGTGAGACGTTTTTGTTCTTTTACGTCGCACTTGTAGACAACTCACTGTGTGGAACGTCACACTACAGATATCTGTGAGTCCGGAGTGTGTTATTTCTTACACAATTTACTGTCGATTATAAAGACAAACATCCACAAAAACATCCTGAAACATACGAGGAGGTAAAGCCGAGGCCGCACGTCTCGCTGTTTTGTGTAGATGGTTTTGTCTTTTCCGTTTCGGACACTTACATAGATCTTTACGTCGGAGGAGTTGACATTGACGTAGATGACTTGGATGTGAGTGTCTGAGTTGGTGAAGATCAAGATGGACGGAGCGTCTGTACTCACTGTAATAATCGGGTAGTTATTCTGTAATAAAGAAAGGAAGCAAAGGTCGGTTTAATATCACACACAATACACACAGAACAATCTGCAGTTTTTATTCCAGGCTGCTTTATACATCCTCAGATCATCAGATCAAGTCCAGATTTCAGATGCAGCAATTAAACAGGCTGTTAACTAATAAATACATACATAAATAAATAAATAAATACACAAACATTTACATATTTGTGACAATTTTTACACACAGCTTATTTATTTATTTACTTATTTATTAATTAATCAATTAACTTATTTATTTAATTATATTCACTTCTAATTTTAAGGCTAAAATGCAACAACAAATGCAACTAACTGTCTCAGGGATAAAATGATATGTATTTATTTATTTGTTTGTTTGTTTGTTTGTTTATTTATTTGCAATAATTTTAGAAGACCGAGACTGATGTTAATGTTTGTCCTATATTGTTTTACATATGCTGTGTACTGTATATTTCCTGCTATTCGTTACTATTTTTATTCATTATAGTTTATTTGCAGCACCGATATTTAGCCAGATGTTTGTCAGCAAATCTACGTGTCGCTTAAACGTCTTTGTGTGCTCGGGGAAGCTGAGGTACACTTAAAGACGAAAGGTGCTGGAAGTGTATATGAAGCTGAGACAAGTTGCTATGAGCTGGTAAAGCAGGCGCTGAAACGTCCTGCATGCAGCAGCACTGTGATATCATCAACATACTGTAAGCCGTTTGCATTATGTTTACATTCTGGCCTAAACGGTAAGCCGAGGCACAGTGTGAGGCTGGGAGGCACAAATTCCCACGAGTCCTTCTGCCATGATTAGGAAGCAAAGAAAAACAAGCGCCATAAACATTTGGCGTCCTCTTTGTGACTTTGTTGTTGTTTCCCAGGCGAGACGAGGAGACTTATAGACGCATCGCAGGCACAGATCTGCGTCGTGTCCTGCCAAAGATCACACAATACAGCACTACGACTGCAGTGTTTAATATACTTCAATCTACTGTCTGTGTCTGACTCCGTAATGCGCTTCTCTGGAACAGCGACACAACGGAAAGACTTGTGTATAAAAATGACATCATACGTATATTTAACATATATACATCTTAGCAGCTACGAACATCATTCCCTCACAAGTTTCTTTCTCTCTCTCTTTCTCTCTTAACTTAATAAGACTAAAGAAATGCAATAAAAATCGTATTTTAGTTACAGCTTTACCTCTGACATTGGAGACTCCATCCATGAATGTAAATAAACTTCTCTTTACAGACGCAATGAGTGATAAAAAAAATGCTAAAAATCCATCTGAATCAATGCTAGAACTCAATCTGATATTATTGCAATTTATTATTATATTAATGCATTAATAAAAAAATAAAAACAGTGCGTGAGTCCCATATACAGTAGTAGCACACAGGGGGCACTGCTGAGTTCATCACCACTCACAATCACACGTTATAAAGACGTTCGCCACTCGTGTTAGTGTGTAAATGTGAACCGAATCCCACCGAGTCCTCGGCCCGGCCGTTCCTTTTCCAGTTTTGGAGACGAAGAGGAGCCTGAAACTTCATCCTGCCAAATCCACTCCTAATCTCTGCTAACCGCAGTGTAAACACTCCCATCTGGAAGGCAGCTGTAATCTTTTTTCGAGGCTCGGCCAGGGCAGGATTTGCACCGATCCCCACCAAATATTTGTGGGCCTCGGGTAGAGAACGAATTACTCACGCTGGGTGTGAGAGGGAAATGTAATTAATAACGGATAAAATATGCATTAGATGTCAGAAAACGAAGCACTATGTATATGAATAAATATGCCTCGGGTGCGGCAGGTAATACAGATCACCACAAATTTATGGAGCGTCATAAATAAACGGATAAATACAAAATAAAATGTTATTATTAGGCAGGATTTTGCCCGGAAGCTACAGTGTGAGTCTTCCTTATTATGACCCGCTGCTTCATTTTACTCAGCTTTGAACGCTAATAAGGGAATTTGCAAGTCTAATTAATCCTGAGAATCGCTGTTGAAAGCAGACTTTTCGGTTTGTAATCCTCGCGTCTGTGCTCTCGGCTTCCTTGCCTCCGTTCTTCGTCTAAAGCGGAGCGCGCTGGGGTTTGGAGGAAATCCGACGTACCTCAAAGGTTTTTATTAACCAGCTGTGCATGATGGTGTCCAGAGGCACTCATATACCAAACGTTAACCTTTTTATATCAAAGGCAGCAGCGTATCCTGTTGAAATCTCAATTCTGATTGGTTGATTAATTTTCTATAACAGCAGCTCAGACAAATCCGGGATATATCGATGCACTCGTTCCAATACGTTACTGTAAAACTCTTTGGCACCATCACAGCACTCTGTCGTTAAATATTTTCCTATAACAACACTTTCTATCATGTTTTACTCCCTACATGTCATATCATACCTCATAATCCACACACAGACTTATCTCACCACGCTACAACTAACCTCATCTGGCCAAAATATCAAAAGATTCTGAAATATAGGGTGTGATGTTGACTTCTCAGCCGGTCTTTAAATAAATCTCTATCACGTACGCCGTCCGTTATGGACGATATACTCGGCTCAGAGCATAGTGGAGATAAATGTGCTCGAACATCATTCAGTAAATATAAAACAGCGATGAATCAACTGCAGCCGAGTGTTTGTACGTGTCAGGACATGACATCTGCCGGCATTTGATGCCTGGTCAAGCGATCCCAGAGGTCCTCCATTTTTGAAAGCCCACATTTTTATTTCAGACGGCACGTCTGCGAGAGCTAGGCATTATCTTCGAGCTGGAAAGCTGCCTTACATTTAATTAGTCTCGCAGGAGCCGAGTTGTCAAAAACGTCCGAGGGTACAAAGCTCAAAATAAAGAAACAGAAAAAAACCCTTCTAAGAGGCAATTTCCCTGTTTGATCAGAAAGCTTTTTAATTCTAAAAGAGATGGAGAGAGAGGGGAAAATTCAGACAAAGAGAATATAACAGCATGCTTATTAAGAGAAGTGCAACTCGAGGTAAACCGATACAAGGGTCACTACTCTGAGCTTTGTCTGAATTGCACTGGTATTATAGCACATACCTGATTTGCATGCTTTAAGTTACATTAAAAATATAAACTTATAAAAAGCTATAAACTTAAGCAGTGATATGTTTTAAAATTGGATATTATAACTACTTCATATCCGAGGGTCTGATTAGCCAAGCAGACCACATCCTACGACAGAGTCTTCTCCAACTGTACTGTAGAAGAAATATATCACGATTCAATCATACCAGAAAGTCTGGATAAGGAGCTAGATGGCGCAAGTTTGGATGGAAGTGGTTCTTTCTCGAACTGGGTTTCTTTCTGAGATCCCAGGCACCATCCAAACATCTTTGACACTGAAAAAAATATGAGTAAAGGATTGAAATTTAAAAGTCCTAGGAATTTAATGTGAGTGGCTCAGCAACTGGAGGGATGATGGTGGCCTTAGTCTTTGAGAACAGGTCTTAACCCCTAAGTTGAGAAAGGACCTCAACCCCTTAATCCCTGACTGCTCCAGGATGCCTGAGTCATGCGGAAATTCTAGTCCTCGATTGGTAGTGACCGATGATGGTGACTCTGTCACCGACTGAGGGCAACCTCATCTGGCTTCTCAAAGGTCAGCTAGGATTTTAGGTTTTAGGTTTTACAGTAGGTGAATTTAATGGCTGCAACAAAATGTAAAAAAATCCCCTGGCTATACTTCACCAACTCTGGGAAGTACCTGGACCACTGTTTGAGTCTGGCTGCAAAAGAGAAGATAATATGGATGATTACAAGGATCCCAAGGAGACAGGCTGTATGAGGGTGCCGTTGAGGAAACAAAGAGAAAATGCTGCCACCACCAGCAAGTCTAGTCCTCTCTGTTAACCTTTCAATAGGGTTAAAGGCAGGTAAATGGTCATAACACCATTTCAAGGATTGGTCCACTAGGAGCCCATTAGTCATATGGTTCAAATTTTATTTCTCTAAAGCGTGAATGGGGGGTCACGGTGGCTTAGTGGTTATCACGTTCGCCTTACACCTCCAGGGTTGGGGGTTCGATTCCCACCTCCGCCTTGTGTGTGTGGAGTTTGCATGTTCTCCCCGTGCCTCGGGGGTTTCCTCCGGGTACTCCGGTTTCCTCCCCCGGTCCAAAGACATGCATGGTAGGTTGATTGGCATCTCTGGAAAATTGTCTGTAGTGTGTGACTGCGTGAGTGAATGAGAGAGTGTGTGTGTGCCCTGTGATGGGTTGGCACTCCGTCCAGGGTGTATCCTGCCTTGATGCCCGATGACGCCTGAGATAGGCACAGGCTCCCCGTGACCCGAGGTAGTTCGGATAAGCGGTAGAAAGTGAGAGAGTGAGTAAAGCGTGAATGGCTAAAATTATTTGATTACTATTATATATTATTATATTATATTAAAACTCCCACCATATACAAAAGAAATTCTAAAAAAAAAAAAGCTATACGGCAATAACGAATCTCAGTGATCCCTGAAGAAATGGAGAGATTCAAAGATGGGCTGAAAAGGATGATGTTGGATTTGCTCTGAGAAACCTTCACATAACACAAGACGTTTTGTCTTAAGACTAATTTATATTATGCGACTGAAAACAATACAGCCGTATATTAAACCTATGTTTTTATGCTCCACATCGATCTCGACCACTATTTAATAATTAATCAAGCTGTCTGGTTCCTGTACGTCTATATTTATGTTCTTTGTACAGCAGGAAAAATCTGAAGTGGACGGAAACCGCTGAACGGAAAAGAAAAAACAGAGAGACCTCCATGTTGTTTAGAGAAAGCAGTAGAGTCTACCTGTACCTCTTTATGAACTTCATTTCACTTCACTCAAAACTGAACAATGTCCCTTCTAGTGGCCGTGCAGTCGCCCTTGCTATTTTTGTTCCTGTGCTTTCAAGATACGATTGTTTTCCTTTTTTTCTTGAGTGCAGTTTTTTTCCAAGGTTTTGCTGATGCATAACTGTTTCCCGTTATTCTTTGGTTCTCTCCCCTTAAGCCGGGTCGGCTCCACCGCTCTAGTCTCGGCTCTGAGCCAAACACTGACATCAATGAAAGTCTGAAAGCACCGCCCTTTTCTCTCTCTCTCTCTCTCTCTCTCTCTCTCTCTCTCTCTCTCTCTCACACACACACAACAACGCAGTCATTTCTCGCCATGTGGTCCAAACATACTTGTGATTGTGGATAAACCGTAAGACGTGTCATAAACATGACTAATGTGTGTTTTAATGAAGATCAGCTACAAAAAAAGTCCATTGATCATCATGGCTTCTTTATCTCTCTCTCTTCTTCTTCGACACCCTTCCCAAAATCTGTGTCACTTCTCAAAGTTTTCTCTGATTGGTTTTGTCTGTCAGCAAGATCGCAGTGTCACAACATCACTAAGAACCACGATGGCCGTTCTTTTTGGGGAACAAACAAATAACGGTTTCTCCAGATCTTCCCTATGGTGTTGTTTGAGTCAGTGATTCAGTCAATACGAATCAAATCATTTGTGGTTTAATAGAATATGATTCAGTGAATTGTTCTTTCTAATCTGGAAATAAAGCCTGATAGACACAAGGTAGTAGAGGTACAGAGAACACACCAACTTTTTAAATCATTCGGTTCAGTCCAGAGGATCTTTACTTTATGTGTAGCCCACAAACTGCTTAGATATTTTTGGTTAAAAAAAGAAAATAATTAACCAATTTTTCATTTTGTTCCGCATTGTTTGTGAAAAGTTATGTTGAGGTTAGTGCAGTTATGTTGAGGTTAGTGCAGTTATGTTGAGGTTAGTGCAGTTATGTTGAGGTTAGTGCAGTTATGTTGAGGTTACATTATCAGTTCTCCTCAGAGAGAAATGATTTACTTTATTCTGTTTCTGGGCTCTGATTTAAACATCATGACCTTGGCATCCAAAACCACTGCCAGAGTCACTTGGGAACAGGATACACATGCTTAAGCTCCTTTTTGTTCCCATGTATGTGTGTTTTTTGTTGTTTTTTTCTAATTCAGTACAAAGCTCTTAGGCAAGTTCTAAACTGAAAGCATGTGGGTTTTGAGTTTTCTCTCCCACCGGAGAGTCTCTGTTTCAGCTGTAGGCAAGAAGTCACTGATCAAATGTGACGTTTTTCCCAAATGCTGAAGTAAACTTTTGTTGAAGTAAACTTTTTGTTCACCATTAGGATACATATATCATATCAATTTTATACAACTTTTTTGTACAACAAACACAGTCACAGGTTTTTTTACTGCTAGGTGTTAGCTGGGTATCTAACATACACCACATAATATGCAGTGTAATCCCCAGATCTGGGGGTGAAACAACAGTGTGGACAGAAGAAGCCATCTTGTGTGAAATATTTTACCTCAGAAGATATGGCTTGGTTGGAAGAGGCTTTTACCTCAGAAGATATGGCTTGGTTGGAAGAGGCTTTTACCTCAGAAGACATGGCTTGGTTGGAAGAGGCTTTTACCTCAGAAGATATGGCTTGGTTGGAAGAGGCTTTGACTTCAGAAGATACGGCTTGGTTGGAAGAGGCTTTTACCTCAGAAGATATGGCTTGGTTGGAAGAGGCTTTTACCTCAGAAGATACGGCTTGGTTGGAAGAAGCTTTTACCTCAGAAGATATGGCTTGGTTGGAAGAGGCTTTTACCTCAGAAGATATGGCTTGTTTGGAAGAGGCTTTGACCTGTTGCATGAAAAAGTCCTCGGTTTTGGACAGAAGAAACCACGGTGGGGCAGAAGAAAGCTCAGTTTTGGAAAAAGAAGCCTCAGCTTGGATAGAAGAGGCCTCAGAATTGGGCAGGAACTTGGATGAAGGACGTGGCTTCAGCAGACAAAAACTCTTGGGCAGAATAAACCTTAGATTTGACCAAAACAAAATACCTGTGTATGGGCAGAAGAAGCCTCATAGTGGACAGAAGCCTCACACTGGGTCGATAGGATAGAAGATGCCTCAGCCTGAGCAGAAAAAAATGCCTTAGATTGAGGAGAAGATTCAGTTTGGACTAAAGAATCCTGTAGAATGTACAGAAAAATGTACATCATCTTCAGCTTGGGCAGAAGAAACCTGAGCTTGAGCAGGAATGGCCTTATCTTCTACACATAAAAGTTTTTACATTTTTAAACAAAACCAATAAAACCCAAAGATTTCTTTGTGGTGAACTTTTTGGAGTGTTGGACTTGGTGTCCTCATCCTGTCTCTGCCATTAGTAAACATGGCACTGAGCACAAAGACACCACTGATCCCGACCCTTGACACACACTCTGGGTGATGGGAAGAGCATACTCGCTCCCTGTAGAGATCCCAAACCGACTCATTCTCACCCTCCTGCAGTAACCCCGATCACCTCGGGGAGCAGTTTCTCACTCGCTCTCTCACTCACTCGCTCAATCTCCTGTCGTGTTGGAGATTTTTTGTGTCCGTTCAGATGAAATGTCCTGACCGTTTTTCTCCGACCCCCGCGGGAACTGCAGTGCTGCTGGTCATCTGGCATCAATCTGACTCCGGCATGCTTTGTGAAAACAAAGTCAGCCCCTCAGGAGAGGAGCAATCTAAGCAAACGTTCAGATGGAGTTTGTTTAGAAACTCGGACAGAGGGTATTAGGTTTGGGATTTCGCTCTGAGTCGTGATTAAAGGTTTCGGGAGCTTGAAATGAGGTTCCCTATTGCTGTCAGGTCTGATTTATACTGGGGA
>NC_083485.1:15741849-15764349 GCF_030014155.1 Tachysurus vachellii
AAGCATTAAATCTGTGAGATGCTCCATGAGTGCTGATCCACACCATGCCAGAAAGTTTCAGAAGTCCAAATATGTGTTGACTGAAGAGTATAGAGTGAGAGAGAAGCGTACAGAGTGTAGAATGTAGAATGTAGAGTACAGAGTGTAGAGTACAGAATATAGAACGTGGCATATAGGTAGTAGAGTGTAAAGAACAGAATGAAGAGTGTAGAGTGTAAAATATAGAATATAAAGTGTACAATGTGGAGTGTATAGTAAAGGGTGAATAGTGTTGAGTATAGAATATAGAGTGTAGGGTGAAGAGTATAGAGTGTAGGGTGTAGGGTGTAGAGTATAGAATATAGAGTGGATGGTGATTGGATGGTAGAGTATAGAATATAGAGTGTATGGTGTAGAGTATAGAATATAGAGTGTAGGGTGTAGAGTATATAATATAGAGTGTATGGTGTAGAGTATAGAATATAGAGTGTAGTGTGTAGAGTATAGAGTGTAGTGTGTAGGGTGTAGAATATAGAGTGTAGGGTGTAGAGTATAGAGTGTAGGGTGTAGGGTGTAGAGTATAGAATATAGAGTGTATGGTGTAGAGTATAGAGTGTAGTGTGTAGGGTGTAGAGTATAGAATATAGAGTGTAGGGTGTAGAGTATAGAGTGTAGTGTGTAGGGTGTAGAGTATAGAATATAGAGTGTATGGTGTAGAGTATAGAGTGTAGTGTGTAGGGTGTAGAGTATAGAATATAGAGTGTAGGGTGTAGAGTATAGAGTGTAGTGTGTAGGGTGTAGAGTATAGAATATAGAGTGTATGGTGTAGAGTATAGAGTGTAGTGTGTAGGGTGTAGAGTATAGAATATAGAGTGTAGGGTGTAGAGTATAGAGTGTAGTGTGTAGGGTGTAGAGTATAGAATATAGAGTGGATGGTGATTGGATGGTAGAGTATAGAATATAGAGTGTATGGTGTAGAGTATAGAATATAGAGTGTAGGGTGTAGAGTATAGAGTGTAGTGTGTAGGGTGTAGAATATAGAGTGTAGGGTGTAGAGTATAGAGTGTAGTGTGTAGGGTATAGAGTATAGAGTGTAGGGTGTAGAGTATAGAGTGTAGTGTGTAGGGTGTAGAGTATAGAGTGTAGTGTGTAGGGTGTAGAGTATAGAGTGTAGTGTGTAGGGTGTAGGGTGTAGAGTATAGAGTGTAGGATGTAGAGTATAGAGTGTAGGGTGTAGAGTATAGAGTGTAGGGTGTAGAGTATAGAATATAGAGTGTAGGGTGTAGAGTATAGAATATAGAGTGTAGGGTGTAGAGTATAGAATATAGAGTGTAGGGTGTAGAGTATAGAATATAGAGTATAGAGTATAGTGTAGAGTATAGAGTATAGAGTGTAGAGTGTAGAGTATAGAGTATAGAGTATAGTGTAGAGTATAGAGTGTAGAGTATAGAGTGTAGGGTGTAGAGTATAGAGTGTAGTGTAGGGTGTAGAGTATAGAGTGTAGAGTATAGAGTATGGTGTTTAGGGTGTAGAGTTTCTAGCTCTATGAGTTTGTAGATTAGATCCTGCCCCCATGTGCTTTACACTGTACGCAGGATTAAAGAGTCTAAAGGCTGAGGAGGATAACGCAGCACTGACTGTGTGTGTGGAGCCTGAGGATGAAGTGAAGGGGGTTCGAGTGAACGAGTGAAAGAAAAAAGTCCTGCCTCTGCTCCACACACCTATTGTCCTAGCGCTTCCGTGGCCACTGACCCTGGCCTAACCATCCACAGGAAGACAAACAAACTCTTATCATAGGCACACAGAGACCTGAGCTGTCCTGTGACCTTTAACCCCTAGTCCAAAAAATCCCTACCTGAGTCATTTATTCAATAAAGTCTGAATGAATCATAACTGCTCGCTGTTCATCATGACGAGACCTCAAGATTTTACAGTATTACAGTAAAAACATGTAGAAATACGGTTAAAATTAGCAACCAAAAAATGATGAATAAAAACTTCGAGGCTCTGATATATTTCTAATACTTACAGATCCTCCTGAGATAAAAACGGAAATGAAATCCGTTCTCGGATAATTCAGGCTAGAGATGCTGCTTACAGGAGATTTTTAATAATCAAAAAAAATGTGATCCAAGCATGTATGGTTCCGTGTTCAGAAAATAGTTTTAGTTCCACTTTTAATTCAGGGTTCATGAAGAACTCAAACGACTTTACAGACTTCTCTACTTTTTATTCACTTTTTGCTAAATGGGTTGTTACTGAGAAGCGCAAAACCCTCCATCCTGCTGTGTCAGAAACCTTAAAGCTACAGTTTCACATCTGACTGGTACAAAAAGCCTGACACCTGAGACTCCTTCCATAAATAACCCTGAAGTTCAGAGAATAACTGATACAAGAACACCGACACTGGAGACTTCACAAATCCCTGAACCTTAAATGAGTAATTAATGAGCTGTTACTATAGAAACCATGAACAGAAACCAGTGATTTGCAGCTATGTAAAGTATAGAATATTTATAGTGTAGAGTACAGAGTGTGGAGTATAAAGTATAGAGTGTTGAGTACACAGTGTAGCATACAGAGTGTAGAGTGTTGACTGTAGAGTGTAAAGTTTAAAGTTTAGAGTATAGAGTGTTGAGTATAGAATATAGTGTATAGAGTGTAGAATACAGAGTGTAGAATGTTGAGTGTTGAGTTTAAAGTTTAGAGTGTAGCGTGTTGAGTATAGAGTATAGTGTATAGAGTACAGAGTGCAAAGTATAGAATAGAGTGTTGAGTGTTGAGTGTAGAATACAGAGTGTAGAATGTTGAGTGTAAAGTTTAGAGTGTAGAGTGTTGAGTATATAGTATAGTGTATAGAGTACAGAGTGCAAAGTATAGAATAGAGTGTTGAGTGTTGATTAAAGAGTATAGAGTGTTGAGTATTGAGTGTAGAATACAGAGTGTAGAATGTTGAGTGTTGAGTGTAAAGTTTAGAGTGTAGAGTATAGTGTATAGAGTACAGAGTGCGAAGTACAGAATATAGAGTGTTGAGTGTTGATTAAAGAGTATAGAGTATAGAGTGTATTGCACAGAGTGTTGAGTGTTGATTAAAGAGTATAGAGTATAGAGTGTATTGCACAGAGTGTTGAGTGTTGAGTATAGAGTGTATTGCACAGAGTGTTGAGTGTTGAGTATAGAGTGTATTGCACAGAGTGTTGAGTGTAGAGTGTTGACTACAGCTACACTACTGTAAGAGCTGCTGTTCTAGAAATTCCAGGATTCAGCACTTCTGTGGTGTAATCTAATTTAATAATAAAAAAAAAAAAAAACGTAACATTTCTCTCACCAAACAATTTAAAACTGACGTGGAGAGTAATTGTGTTTAACCAATAACGCAAACTCGCTTCTCGACAACTTTCCTCCCTCATCACGTCTCTGGGGCGTCCGGGTGCACTTTTTACAGCCATGACAGATCATCACGAACAACAGCGTGAACAGAACGCTAACTATTCACAAATGAATTAGTGAATGAGGAAGAGCTGGTGGTGTTGGCGGGACGCGGCGTGGCACAGAGAGCTCATCCGTCTTCGCTGCATTAATTAGCGCCACGGCTCATGGAGGAAGGATTCGTTTAGCCGAGGCTGTTAGCCCGTTCCGCCGAGCAGATGGAGGCTCCGGCGCTCTTAATCATTCAAGGCTGATGTCGTTGCACACAAACATATGTTTCGCATAGAAGCGACAAACACCGTGGCGGGCGCTGCTGATGACTCTGACCCAAAGGAAGATTTATGTGCGAGCCTGTGAGGAACGATCCGAGCAGCAAACGCTGCGATGATTTGCAGCGTATTTGAAAAATGCTGGGTTTGACCTCAACTGAAAACCTGTTCCTCAGAGTGAGGCAGGGAAGCTGTCTCAGAGGAACCGGACATAACAACAGATGTGTCAACAGCGATGTGTTTATTTTCAGTGTTAGAAGTTTACTCCTGGAGTTTGGCACCGGAGAGACACATCTCCGAGCAGTGATAAAGCTGGATACACAACCAATTTACCAATTTCGTAAGTTGGGAGAATCTGAGAAAGTTGGCGAAAGTGAACGTGTAATGCCACCACCACCCCCACCACCCCGCTGCTGCAATCCCTCCGCTGGCTTCCGGTAGCTGCACGCATCAGATTCAAAAAATGCTGGCCTACAAAGCCAAAAATGGAGCAGCTCCATCTTACCTCAAAGCCCTCATCACTCCTCACACTGCACCTCACACCCTCCGATCTACCAGCACTGCTCGACTGGTTCCACCATCTCTCAGGGTAAGAGGTAAGTTTACTACAAGACTCTTCTCTGTTCTGGCACCAAGGTGGTGGAATGAACTTCCCCTAGAGGTCCGGACAGCTGAGTCACTGGCTATTTTCAAGCGGCGGTTGAAGACCTACTTATTCAGGAAACACTTCAACTAGCACTTCTTTCCTTATCTTTTGCATTTAAAAAAAAAAAAACCTTTGACTCTTTTTCATTGTAACTCTGAACAAATGTCTTAAACTCATGGTATCTTAAGTATGTAACTTAGTGATCCAGCATTAATGTATTCAATGTTAGAGATTTAAGCACTTACGTACGTCGCTCTGGATAAGGGCGTCTGTCACGTGCTGTAAATGTAAATGTAAGGAGTCTCATGACCTGATCAGCTTCAGCTCCTGTAACTGGCCATGACTTGTAGAAAGACTCAGGAACACTAAGGAAATGATTGTATACCGTTTACATTTATAATCAAAAGACACTTCACAGTGTTCTCACATCTCTTACGACCTAAAGCTTTATACCTCTGACGGTTATAAAGCACTGACATTGGAGACTCCTTCCCTAAGCATTAAATAAAAAAGTAAAGGTGTTTAAAGCATCGTTATAACCCTGCGATCCGTGTTACATCTGGAACGACTGTCAGAGCTGCTGTTTGTTATGCACAAGGTTATTTACACCTTATTTAATGAAACGACACGTAGTTTAATTTTATATAAAACAAGGATAGATGGAGTAGATGGACAGAATACAGTGAGTGATAGTAAACCTACTACTGTAAATGTTCAGAATGATGTCTGTTTATATCTGTTCGTTCGAACTCTTTTTGTAAATACTGTAAATAACCGAACGCGGATCCGATAAAAGAAGACGTACGTAAGTATATCTAGAATCATCAGATCATTTTAAAGATGTGTTATGACATTTACATAAGTTACTATACGTTAGTATGATTGGCGCAAACTTGGTTGACCTGCGAGTTTCCATTTATTGATACCGAAGTGCGAACGCTTCAGCTCATGCAGTAACAATCAAATAAAACTTTTACACAAATGTGATGTTTTAAATCCTGGATCAGATTTATTCTATAACACAATAACACGTATGTTATTATACATCACTGTATACTGAGCGCACAAAGAAGAGCTACAAAAGACGTTCTCTAGCCTTGTGTTGAAAAGTTTCCTCAGAAAAAAAAGTAGTGATTGAGGACAACAGAGGGTCAGGCAGTGAGCGGCGATCCTTATCGGTCCAGACGGCCGCCGCTCTAGTGCTAACAGCGGCTCTGAGATTTATCTCAGCCTGGCGCTAATGAGCCGTTCAGCTCTCGGAAGTCTGGCATAGGAGGCAGACGATATATCAGTATGACGCTGTACCGTGATAAATGAAGGTGGAGAAATCTTAAGGCATGATTCTGGGTGTAATTATTTATTTATTTATTTATTCGTATGTTTTTTACTCCTGAATGACCAGACAGATGCTCATCTGTGTTCAGTGAAGCTGAAGTAGTTTAATTCTACACTGTGACACTTGAAGGCCTTCATTAAAATCAGGCAGCGTTTATGACTAAGAAGTGTTAAGGGAATTAAGCACATCTCCACCAGCGCTGCTTTGATCTTCCTCTGGCTTTTATACGAATGTCTCGTCTTAACATGTTGCATCGAATGGGAATTAGACTCGAGTGGAAAATTGCACCGAGCTCCGTTGGAACGTCGGATAGAACGGCTGCCTTCACCGTCTGAAAATATTCTGTCAGCCCACACAGAACGCTCTGAGGTGAAAACAAAAAAAAAAAAAAAAAAAAAGGAAAAATGCATCACACACAGGAAAAGGGGTAAAAACAGAGTCAGCTGAAGTGAAGACGGGGCGGGGGGTGGGGGATTGGGGAGGCAGGGGTTGGTTGGTGAGGGAAAAAAAATGAAAGAGCTGGCAGTCGAGTGGAGTCTGGGGGGAAAGACAGGGGGATTGTTAATTGCAATTTAAAGATAAAAATCAGACTCTAGGAGCGACAAGAGGTCGCGTCATTGGGTCTCCCTGCCACCCTGTCTGGCGGGGGGGCCGTTGTGTACGAGAATGAAAACACAGCCCAATGCTATATGCTAATGTGAGCGTGCTAAATTTAGCGTATTGTTTTTTTGCCTGCTCTCAAGTGTTAACTGAATACATGACTCAACGTTAGGGAGAAATTTGGCTGGAATGGGGCATTTGGCCCGGAGCATATATGTTCATTTGTGCATTTATGCAGGGGCATTTAACATTTTGACATGGAGGTATTTAATTCAAAATATTTTGGCTAATGACCTTTATGCAGAAAATTGTTTCCAGAGGCATTTAATTTGTGGCCAAGGACATCTGGACAGGGGCATTTGCATGGGGCTTATGGGTCAGGGATATTTGGACAGAGGTATTTAGATTGTGCCGTTTGGACAAAGGACATTTGGACTATAAATTTTAGCTTGGTGTGTTCGGTTCAGGAACAGGAGAGGGAGATTTAGCTTGGGGCTTTTGGCTTACTAAAGCTGGGGCATTTTTGCCAGAGACATTTAGACAGCAGTATTTTGGTCAGGACAAATGGGGTAGATGTGTTTTGACTGAGGCATTTTGTTATGGAAAGAAGATATTTGGTAAAGGCCTTGGAGTGTAGGGCAATTTGCCTGAGGGCATTTGGTGGCATACAGGACATTTTGGCTGGGGGTATTTGGGGCATATGGGGCCTTTTGGCTAAAGGCACAATGATGCTGGTATTTTTGGCCAAGGGCAGGGCATTTTGGAGATGGAGGTATTTCACAGGAAATTCATGTTTGGGGAACCTGGAACATGGACATTAGGAAAGGGGGATTTACTTTGGGGCACCTACTTCAGAGATGTATGGTCAAGACAAACAGGGAAGTGGAAAATATTGGGGTATTTAGTATAGGCATATAAGCTAGGGTGTGTTTCCAGAGGCTTAAATGTTGTTGCATCTGAGCCTGGGATATTAGGACAGGGGCATTTATATTGAGCCATTCAAGCCGAAGATATCTGAAAATTGAAATGGTTTTTGATTAAATAAAAATGGGTTCATTTGGTAGAGGCATTTGGGCCAGGGTGTGTTTCCAAGAGCATTTACTTTGGGATATTTAAATAGGGGCATTTAAACTTGGTCTTTTGGGTCAAGGACATTCAGGTTGGGTTATTTAGGTCTGTGGGATGTTTGAATTGGAAAACCTTTGTTTGGAGCATTTAGCTGCAGGTCTTTGTGCTTATTTAGAAGGTGGTGTATTGAGATGTAAGGACAAGCACATTTTGTCTGGGCCACAGAGGTCAACTGGGCATGGGGTCATTTGTCTCAGACATAGCCAGACTCATTTGGAAAGAAAGGAAGTGCTGTATTTGTCTACAGGAGGGGGATTTTTCTCTCTCTGATTTAACTTTTTTGTTTTTTCACATTTTTTTGTCTAACATCAGAGGAGACGTCCGTCATCTCGCCGACTCTCTCCGTCTGTTTCCCTGGCGGCCTATTTTTTCCGTCTCTTTCTCGGCGGGGCAGAAGTGAGCCAGTGACGCCACTGGGATGCTGGGTATACTCGTTACAGTTGTTATGTAATGTCGCCCTGATCACCGAGCTCTATCGCTCCCTG
Source organism: Tachysurus vachellii (assembly GCF_030014155.1). Classification (NCBI taxonomy): domain Eukaryota; kingdom Metazoa; phylum Chordata; class Actinopteri; order Siluriformes; family Bagridae; genus Tachysurus; species Tachysurus vachellii. The sequence goes on from NC_083485.1 coordinate 15,749,722, forward strand.
TGGCTCCACTGCAGCTCTCCTTCTCTTTCTCGTTCTCCTTCACTCTTCTGTTCTTATATGCATGCTGTCTATCTCTTTACCTTTATGTCTCCCTCACACTCGCATGTTCTCTTTCTTTTTCCCTCATACACATTCTGTCTCAGCTGAGTGTTAAACAAGTGCATCATGGGTAATCCAGTTGCGTAATAGAAATAATCCAGAAGTGCGCTTCAATTTTAAATCGAGCTAAAAAAGCTTGGGATATAATACAGACATGTCCTTCACAGCATTCATACATTTAGAGGCCTGATTCTTCTAATTCTTCTGATTCTTCTTCTTCTAAATAGAATTATTCTTCTAATAGAATTTTATATATTTTAATATTTTTTATAGATAATTTGTAAGACAGAGATTCTTTTTTCCATTTCAATGGCATAGTAGGAACAAACTTTTACAAACGTTTTTAAACCTTCCATCAAGTTATATATGTTCATCAGCTCAAACATTTATACATTTAAACTGACATAAAGGCTTCATAATGCTGAGCTCATTAAGTCTGCACTGATTTTAAACAGAATCACTTCCTGCCTAGAAAATACATCCGAATTCAACCACAATGACAAGATTTAAAACCCAGAATGCACCTGGATTTGGAGCTACAAAACAAACCCGGTCGACCAAATGAACATGGACACGTACACGCAGCATTACACCGCAGTGTTGATGAAGTACACGTTCTGATTAACACTTTTCTATAGTAACAGCTTATCACTAAAACTTTAGTACAGCGGATGTTCTGCATGAACTGTGAGGTAAAGAGATAATTATTTGGGGTTTATGAAAGGAGTCTTCAGTGTCAGAGTTTTGTAAATATCGTATCTCAGAAACTTGAAGACATGTTTATAGCTGCTAAGACTAAACAGAGACTAACAATAAATAGACTATTTAAATAAATAAATAAATAAATGGTTTGTTGCGGTGGTATGAGAGGAACACTTCAGGACGTGAGTTTCTGGGAAGTGAATCAGCTTTGCGGTTCTGACAGTAACTCTGCTACTCTTCCCACACCACCATCTACCCTAACAACAGGTGTCTCGTGCAAAAGTTGCCGAAATCTCAGCTGATAATCAGGACGCATATTTACATGATAACGACACGTCTACTTCGATAAGTGGCTTTTTCCCAAGCACACAACAATGTCCCAATTTGGCTGGTGCTCAGGAATCTGAACCTGAATAAATATACCATGATGCACGCCCACTGTTGAAAGAATAGAGGGTTCTTTTAGCCAGCAGAGGTATTAATAACAACAAGCGTTTCCTCATATTGAGCAGAATTTCCTTACGTGATACATTCACGTGGCTTTGCGTCTAACAACAGGACTCGGCAATCACGATTCATCGGCCTAACCTTCAAAGGTTGGAATTGCTGTACTGTTATTTCAATAAGACGAGACTCTTCAGCACCAGAATGTGGATTTAGGCTGATTTCTGGGTTCAAACTGCTTTACTGTATTATTTATACACCTCATAATGAACCTCACTCGTACAACAACACGAATAATGACTGTTTCAAAGTATGCATGATTCCATAGTTGCTTTATCCCACAATGCAACATTTCATTTTCAAAATAAAAGTCAGGACATGAAGAAAACAAAACAGCATGTAGCTAAATGCACAGAAATACACAGAGACAAACAAATTGCTTTTCAAAAAAAAAATAAACAGGTTATTTCTTCTTAGTTTGCATTTCATTTTCAAGAGTTTTTTTTTTTGGTTAACTGTTTTTCAACTGCCTCGTATTTTTGTTGATTTTCTTTTGTTTTGTTTTTGCCTTTTGTAGAAGCTCATAATTATGGAAGTTCTATTTTTCCATATATGTTAACAAGTTTATATTAAAACATATTTTCGTATATGGGAAAATACAGCTTAGTTTTCTAGCAGGTTTTTCAATTGTCTATATGTGAGGAACCCTGGCAGTTCCAGCTCATGTAGACTCTTTTTTGGAAGCTAAGATCCCTTAATTTTCTAATGAACCCATAAAGAACCCTTTCTCTCTGTGAGGGTGCTTCTCCGGGTAAATATGGATATTACTCCGGTGTTCTTAAAGTTTTGTACAGAAATATGAATGTTCCTAAATTACAGATTAAAAAGAGAAAAATTCCAGATCTTTTAAAGTGAATCTTTTAAACTGTCACATTACCAAAAAGATACTCAGCTGTCAATTCTAAACCTTTCCTTTGACAGCTGAAAGCCTACAGAAGATCTCTAGTTAAATCATTTGGGAAAACCTACAAATACAACTTCTCCCTTAAAGAAAAAACAAGTTCCACCTAAAACATCCAAGGAACCCTCAAGGGAGCCCTGCTTTTAAGGAGTGAAGGAAGAACTATGAGAAGGTATGAACTCTTGTATTTCAGACTGAAACAGCATGAGACAGCAGTGTTACCTGAAGCTGCAGCAGCACTGAAGATCATCAGCAAAGACAAAGTAGTTCTGAAGAGCTCCATGTCTCAAACTGGTGTCCGTCTGGAGTGTACAGTTATGAAGTTTATCCCTCTGTCAGCCGGCACCTCAGGTTCCAGCAATGTGCGTGTGTGAGAGTGTATGAGAGTGTGTTTGGTTGTATTGCAGGCACTAATCACACCCGTCCGGCCTTGACGCTTCCTGGCAAGGCAGAAAAGGAGGCGGCGTTAAGGGGGAAATCTCATGGGGCTCATTTTAACCAATGACCATGGAAGATGCCTCTGTTTTCTTCTTTCTTACACTGTTTAGATTGCTCTGTAAAAGTTCCTGCTGGATCACGGCACGCTAAAGAGCCTGATAAGATCCAGATGCGTGACTTGGGCAAAGCAATTTGTATGTAATTGTTTAGTATTATATAGATTTTCATATATACAGTGATCAAAAGGTTCACAGCAGGCAATCTAACTCTCTTGTGAGAAATTTCTCCACGAATGTGTAAGTGTGTGTGTGTGTGTGTGTGTGTGTGTGTGTGTGTGTGTGTGTGTGTTCTGATTTAGCTGAAACTTCTGCTAAATAACTCAGTTCAGCTCCAATTATTTTAATTTAGTATGTATTTAAGTTTTTTTTATTCTAAACATTAAACTTTAGTAAAAATATTCAATATATATGCACGTGATATAAACAAACATGTTCATTAAACATCTATAAACTTGTATTGTATAAATATCTAGGAACAAAACTATTAAACGTCTATGTTTTATATTCGTTTAATAAAACTATAAAATAAAATGATTAACCGTAAAGCGTTACCATAGTTACCACAGATAACGTAAAATTTCCTAACCTGCGCCCACGCACGTAACCATGGTAACATGTAAGCCGTTTTAAGCACAGTTTTAGAAAAAAACACCTCTGTATCTTAAAGATTACATCCAGGAAGCGATTGAAGTTGTATTATTAGTGACAGGACTAAAATAAGTTTAGCGTTAATAACATTAAGAGCTCACCTTTAAACACTGAGCTCCGCAGGAACATGTTCTGCTTTTAGTTTCACGACATCAGTGAGCAGCCGGTCTAAAGCAAGCCACGCCCACTTCCTATTCATTCTACTGTACGTACTGCATTAAAACAGCCGCTAGAGGGCGCGCAAAAGGAAAGTCGGTTAATTGGCGTTGATGACGTCACACTCATTAACGCCAATTAACTGACTTTCCCTTTGTCTCAGTTCAACAGCGTTAACACAATTACATAATATCTCATATAAAGCGGGACAATAATTACTATATAAATCATTTTTAATTATAATGTACATTTTTATAGATAATTTACATTTTTAGTTTTCTACATTTTGTATTCGAAATGTTTTTTGTACTATTTTGTTGTTTTATATATAATATTTATATTATACAACGATTTTTTTATCTCTCCAAATAAGTAGATATAAAACAGAAATGCACTTTTTTTGCAAAAAGATTCACCACGCATATATTTTTATAATTATATAAAAAAAATAAAAATAATAATACATTTATTTAAATAATTTTCATATTTATCTTGCTCTTAATAATTTATTTACCAAATATGAAAAATAAAAATATTATATTTTTTTTGTCTAATTGCTCTATGAAACATAGCAGAAAAAAGTCTCTCAACTGGCTTTAGTATTATTTATTAAAAGGACAAGCAGAGCATCTTAACCATCTAAATGCTGGATGTAAACCTTTCACCACATTTCTGTGTTTTTTTAAGAAAAAGTGTTTAAAAAACATTTCTAGTAAATCTGGTCATATACAAGAAGGTGATGATGTCAATTTAATACAAGATTATCAGAATAAGGCTTTGTATAAACACACTGCATCTCAGTCTCTCTGCTAGACCCCATACACAACAGTGCATTGTGGGTATTCTGTAGCAGCATGAGGACATCTTTTAGATCCTCCAGCATGATGTCAGAGGATTTTATCTGCACCCTGCTCTCTTTATTACGCTTTTTAGGCTGGTGCTAGAACTGGTGCTTCTCCTGTTTATTCTACTATGTACAAATAATAGTTTTCTGCAAACACAAAAGCTCAAAAGCTCAAGGTCTGAGACGCTATCGTTTAAACCAAATTAATAAAAGACATAATCATTGAATGAAACAGTTCACAAATTCTCCACACACACACACACACACACACACACACACACACACACACACACACACACACGTCTGCATTTCTGTGCTTAAAACAGATATGATTGACAGGCAAATAGTCACACCCCTGGAATCCCTGATTGCTGGATGTTATTGGTTCACATCAGTTGTCTTGTCCAGTCTAAGAAACAGTAGAGACTCAGCACATAATTTTATTTCATGCTGCTGGAAATGTGCGCAGAATCTACGGAGGCCGGAAAGTGCAAAACAAAATAACAATTCAGAAAACACAACGACATTTCAGACAAACCAGAACAGGTTGGTATCGTTTGCAAATGGAAGTCTACTGCTGATTGGACGATACATCTGTCACTCAAAATATACTAGCAGTAGGAAATTGTGTATCTAACTTTATTTCTTGTGCATGTGTGGAGTTCTGCATTCACTTTAAATCTAAGCAAAGATCAATTTGCATTGTCATACAAGAAAAGGATGAACATTCACATATGCTGTGATTTAATATGCTGTAAGCAAATCATGGCATGAAGATTAGTTTGTGATCCCTAAAAAACACCCTTGAGGAATACAGGTATGTTTCGTAAACAAAACTCCCAGATTAAAATGAGAAGGGTTATAAAAAAGTTTAGACTTTATACTGTGTAATTCCTTTTGTTACATCTTCATTGCATTCCATATTTTCTGTAGTAAGTTCTTTCATTGTGGTGCAGAAGATCACGGACGCTCGCTTTTCTCTATCAGCTTTATTCCTGCTGAGTATCTACAAGCCGCAGTCTTACAATATACATGCGGCTAGTTTAACCCTGCTTTCAGAAAGAGCAGTCGTGTCTCTTTTTAAAAACCTCCAGAAGTTTTCCACGTGAACTGCAGAAATTTGCAGAAACTTCCCGGCCTCTGTAAGAAACTGTACACTCGGAGACTGGGAATTCTCCACAGCTCCAAACACACACATTACAAGACACACACACAAACATACACACACAAACACACACACGTATCTAAACACACACATTGTCTAAACACACACACTCACACACACACATATACACATATATACGCATACAAACACACTCTCTCACACACACACACACACACACACACACACACACACACACACACACACACACACACACATATACACATATACGCATACAAACACACTCACACACATACACATATACGCATACAAACACACTCACACACACTCACTCATGCACCTACACACACACACACACACACAAACAGTTTAGTGGCAGTGTTGAAAACCACCACAGTCTCATGTCCGGAGTAAAACATGGAGCAAAAAATAGGCCACAAAGGAGTGGAAATCATTTCCTTTAGAAATAATTAGACTGACAGCTAATTTTAGTAACACAATAAAGTGACAGCAAACAACACGCATGAATTTTATATTCAAAGATTGTCAGATTTTTTTATTTTGAAGTGAAACTTCCAGCAGATTTTGCCTGTGATTTTGTTTTTATTTGTAAATCAGAGCTTTCTCATCCTGCACAGTTCTCATCACCGGAGTGCCACGAGGTTCCGTCTACAAGAAAAGACTAAGACTAATCCTAAATATAAATTTGACAAACAGGTGAATTCCTTTGTCAGATCCAGTTTATTCCAGCTTAGGAAACTTTTTCAAACTTTTCTCACATTTAAGATCTTAAGACTTTTATCCATGATATTATTTCATCCAGATTGTTGCAATGCTCAGTATGTCAGAATGAGACGGTCTTCACTCTCACGCTCGTAACTTACAGCTCGCTTTTGTCACAGCGGGAGGAGGAAGACAGATACAGGAAGCTTCAAATAAATAGGTTTAATAACTTAAATACACTGAAGGATGAGGAAGAACAACATACACTGACGATGATTCCTCGCTGCAAACGGCAATGGGCCACGGTTAAATAGACATGACAATGAACACATAGGGAACAGGTGTGCAGAGACGGGGAGGAGTAAACAAGGGCGGGGCAGACACGTGACACGGAACATAAACAGAAGCACATGCCCAAAAGTCCAGGTATCCACACCCTGAAAGAAGTACTGAAAGAAGTGTTACATAAAGCTGGTGAGACTCTTCTTTATATTATTAACTCCTCGCTATCTTTAGGTTACGTCCATAAATCCTTCAAGTTGGCAGTTATTAGGTCACTCATTAAGAAACCTAATTTAGATTTTAATGAACTATCAAATTACAGACCGAATTCACATCTTCCGTTTATGACTAAAATACTAGAAAAGGTTGTGTCTGTTCAACTGAGCTCCTTCTTACAGGAGAACAATATCCTCGAAGAGTTTCAGTCAGGTTTCATCATAGCACAGAAACTGCACTTGTTAAAGTTACAAATGACTTGTTCTTAGCTTTGGACCAAGACTGTATGTCCCTATTAGTTCTACTTGACCTTAGTGCTGCATTCGATACTATAGATCACAGCATTCTCCTAGATCACTTACAAAATTACACAGGAATTTAGGGACAGGCTTTAAGTTGGTTTAGCTCCTATCTGTCTAAATGGCGAATCCTCCAGTTTATTGCCAGTTAATTATGGAGTCCCTCAAGGATCAGTTCTAGGACCTCTGCTTTTCTCAATATACATGCTTCCCTTAGGGAACATCATTAGAAGGCATGGAATTAGTTTCCATTGTTATGATGATACCGTTATATATCTCATCAAAACCAAATGAAATAGCTAAATTGCTAAATAACTGAGTGTGTTAAAAAGATAAATGGTTGGATGACCTTTAATTTTCTGTTGTTAAACTAAAAAAAAATACAAAAAACAAAAAAATACAAAAAAAAACAAAAACCAGTACACAGAAGCTCTCACACTTCAACTTCCATTTAGATGGATGTTCTGTTACTAGTAACTGTGAAAGACCTGGGTGTTTATTAGACAGTAACTTGTCTTGAAAATCATATCGCCCATATTACAAAAACAGCCTTCTTCCACCTCAGAAATATTGCCAAGCTGAGAAACATCCTGTCTGTATCTGATGCTGAGAAGGTAGTTCTTTTTCTTTTTCTTTTCTTCTTCTTCTTCTTATTCTTCTTCTTCTTCTTCGTTGGTGATTGTCATGACTGAGGTATGTCTAAGATGAAGGAAACATTTTTGGCATTTCCTGGAGTCACTGGTGTTGTTTCAGTTCGAGAGGTTCTGCACGTAGTCTTCCCCAGTGCACAGTGAGCTCTGCAGGTTTCAATAACAGGAAGTGAGGTACCGTCGTTTGAAGAGGTGTTGCTCACTCGTACCATAAAGCTGAAGCGTTCCCGTTTCCTTACAACCCTCAAAGGAGACTCTCAAGGCCACAAACTAAAGAGACACACGTTCACGTGTTTTAGAGGCGTTGAGTTCAGATTCTTTTTGTTCCTCCAAAGGCCATTAATGCTATAAATACTCCACTGGTAGACAGTCCATATCATGTCTTTTAGCATTACGCCATTTCTCTTCAATCAGACAGAAGAGACGAGACGATTTTTAGGTTTCCAAGGAGGCAAGAAGGAGTTGAATAAATTCTGCACAGCAAGAAACATCAACTAAAACTAATCAGATTCATCATTGAAAATGATTCTGATTCTTTTGAAATTTCCAAATAGCAAATTTATTCTTTCAGTGACTTATAATTGTGTTTCTTCTTCTTCTTCTTCTTCTTCTTCTTCTTCTTCTTCTTCTTCTTCGTTTTCTCTAAAATGTACTGCAACTCAATATGATTGAGCATGTTTATTACATTTAATACACTGCAGAAAAAACTGACACTGAAGTGTGACACTATGCTAGTTATGCTAGTTCTAGCTAGTATTATATTAGCCTAATAAGTCTTGACTAAAAACAGGAAGATTTTTATCACAAATACAGCAGTGTTGTTCAATTCAATTCAATTCAATTCAAGTTTATTTGTATAGCGCTTTTTCCAATGGACATTGTCACAAAGCAGCTTTACAGAACATGAACATAAAACAAAAGATAAACATAAGGAGAAGTATAAAGAATTAATATAATAAAAATTCAAGATATATACAGTTCACAGTGTGTATGTATGTATGTATGTGTGTATGTGTATTTGTCCCCAATGAGCAAGTCTGAGGGCTCAGGCAACAGTGGCAAGGAAAAACTCCCTTAGATTGGTAAAGGAAGAAACCTTGAGAGGAACCAGACTCAAGGGGAACCCATCCTCATATGGGTGACACTAGATGGTGTGGTTACAAATATACAAGTATCACAGAGTCCAACTGGAGCCGGTAGATCTGTAGATGTCTCAGGGTTCTCACAGAGTCAGCCTTGTCTCAGTGGAGGTCCAGAAATTTCAACGCACGGAAGACGATCTTAGCATGGGTGTCTCAGCATGGGTAGAAAAAGAGAAGAGAAGAGCAGTGCATAGGGATTAACATATCTGCTGTTCATAAGAATGTGCAAGTCTAGTGTGATAGTGCACAATATTTATGGGATGTATTATGTGTACGCCTGACTAAAGAGATGAGTTTTCAATCTACATATAAACTGTGAAAGTGTGTCTGAGCCCCGAACACTATCAGGATGACTATTCCAAAGTTTGGGAGCTAAATAAGAGAACGCTCTTCCGCCTTTAGTAGACTTAGATATTCTGGGGACTACCAGGAGTCCTGAGTTTTGTGATCTCAGAGAGCGTGAAGGATTGTAACGTGTTAGAAGACTAGTTAGATACATGGGAGCTAAACCATTAAGAGCCTTGTACGTAAGTAGCAGCAGTTTGTAATCAATTCTAAACTTAACAGGTAGCCAGTGTAGAGATGATAAAATTGGGGTTATATGGTCATACTTTCTTGTCCTAGTGAGAACTCTGGCCGCTGCATTTTGGACTAACTGTAGCCTATTTATTAAAGATGCAGGACAACCACCTAGTAATGCATTACAATAGTCCAGTCTAGAGGTCATGAAAGCGTGAACTAGCTTCTCAGCATCAGGTACAGACAGGATGTTTCTCAGCTTGGCAATATTTCTGAGGTGGAAGAAGGCTGTTTTTGTGGTCTGGGCGACGTGATTTTCAAAAGACAAGTTACTGTCTAATATAACACCCAGGTCTTTCACTGTCGAGCTACTAGTAACAGTACATCCCTCTAATTGGAAATTAAGTTGTGAGAGTTTCTGTGTACTAGTTTTTGGGCCTATAAGTAGTGTTTCTGTCTTATCAGAGTTTAACAACAGAAAGTTACAGCTCATCCAGTCTTTTATCTCTCTAAGGCATTGAGTTAATTTCGACAATTTAGTTATTTCATCTGGTTTTGAGGAGATGTATAACTGTGTGTCGTCGGCATAGCAATGGAAGCTAATCCCATGTCTTCTAATAATGTTCCCTAATGGAAGCATGTATATCGAGAAGAGCAGAGGTCCTAGAACTGATCCTTGAGGGACCCCATAATTAACTGGTAATAAGCTGGAGGATTCACCATTTAATTCTACAAAATGGTATCGATTAGACAGGTAGGATCTAAACCAACTTAAAGCCTGTCCATGAATACCTGTGTAATTTTGTAAGCGATCTAGGAGAATGTTGTGATCTATAGTGTCGAATGCAGCACTAAGGTCAAGTAGAACTAATAGTGACATACAGTCTTTGTCCGAAGCTAAGAACAAGTCATTTGTAACTTTAACAAGTGCAGTTTCTGTGCTATGATGGGGCCTGAAACCTGACTGAAACTCTTCGAGGATATTGTTCTCCTGTAAGAAGGAGCTCAGTTGAACAGACACAACCTTTTCTAGTATTTTAGACATAAATGGAAGGTGTGAAATCGGTCTGTAATTTGAAAGTCCATTAGGATCTAAATGTTGTGAACGACAGTAAAACTTTAATGCTTGCGTGAGAGTTCTACAGGTCAGAGATGAGGCTGAGGTCAGTTAGCGGCGCTCATGCTACACTGCATAACGCTGGTAATAAAGAGTCCTTCAGTCCACATGAAGGATCGATTGCTTTCACATATTTCAGGTTTAGCTTGATCCTTCACATCACTTCTATTCACACAATAATCTGCATTCGGGTCGGTTTTGTCATTTTCCTTTGGTACACTTGAGTAGAGAAGATTCATGGCATGTTATTGTGGAGAAATCCCTGTAAACACATATCGCTCTCATATAAAAGGTTTTTCAGCCATGCAAGCCGGCACAAGCTGAGGGTTTGGTTTGTTGTAGGTTCATTAGCGATGTTCTCAATGTGAACCCTCGCATCCCAGAGATGATCTAATATAGAAAAACAATTTATTATGAAAAGGTTTGAATGCCTTCTGTCTCCTCTGTAGACCAGAAGACCCTCGATGAACTGCTGTTCCACTCTTCAAGTGGTTAAAGTCTCAAGAGTGCTGTTGCTAAGCAACTCTGAAACACAAGCTTCAAGCCTTTTGTAGCTAATGACTCAAGTTAGCAGTTAAGCTAGCGAGGGATTAAATATAGATAACACAAAGAGAGACAGAAAAAAACAACTGGTAAATTTGTAAAAAAATAAATAAATAAATAAATAAATAAAAAAATTATTAATTACTTTTAAAAAGTGGCTGAAAATTACCTGCTAATTCAGAGTTTAAAAAAACCTTGAAAAAAAGACAATTTGAAAAAAAAATAAAAAGTTCAGCGAATATTTTGATGACTGAATTCAAAATGGCTTCCTATATAAGTTGCTATATTTACCTGCCACCGTGCACTAGGAATCAAATAAGGAGACATTTCAGTTCAGAATGTTTTTATCTCCTGATGAGCCACACCCTGACACGTTCATTCTCAAAAAGAATTCCAGCTCGATTCGTGTGTGTGTGTGTGTTGTGTGTGTTGTGATGCTGCACACAGGAGGCACCACGCCGTGCTGTCTTCCCTCATCAGGTTTCAGAGGGACATCCTGATCTGTTCCTGAGCATGACTTCTTCTTCCCTTTCCTCACCAGGCCACTGTTCCTCGGAGGATAACCCGGATACCTGCTGCGTGGTGTTTTTCAGGCCCAGCAGGAAACGCCGGTGAGCTTGTGATGTGTGAGGAAGCCTGCAAACCTCTGATGATGTTCAAGAGCGTTTTCAATAACAAGAGCGCCGTGGCTCGGTGTCAGACTCGGTGTCTGTGCAGACGTGCGCTCTGAAGATTCATTAGTAAACAATCACATCCTAATGTTTGGAAGCTGCAGGACACTCTTGTGTTATTCCGAACGGTTTGAGTGCAAGGTATGATGAACTCTGGGACCTTATTAAAGTCCTGGAATTCCTGAGTGACTTTAATGTGAGTTTGTGTTTAGTTGTGTTTCTTTTTTATCTGTCTGCTAAGCAGCACTAAAAAAAGAAGGAAGTGACCTCTTTGTTTGGTTCCATAAACCTGGAATGTTGACGATGCTTTCCTGCTTTCTGGCGCCTTTTTAACGGCGTCCCTTTGTACGGTTCTGTGTGTGAACACCACCGCAGACGTCCACTAGAGGGCACTATGTTCACACATTTGTTACTTTAGTGACAAATATTTCTGGGTTTTTATTTTTTTAGAGGTTTTTATTTCTGTTCCACAGCATACTGCTTAGAATTAAATACAGATTTTATCCATGTAGCATTGATCACAAAAAAATTAAATTAAATAAAATTAAACAATAGCACATATTAAAATATTAAGATATATTTAAATGACTAAAAGCATCTATTCAAATAAATGCAGGGCGGCTATTTAATACCAATTAAAGTGGATCTACATTTCTTTAATAAAATAAAAATGTAAAAAAAAGTTATACAATCTTCTTTATACTTTATCTGTTCCTTGTTGAGAATTTTCCAAAAACATTTAATAATTAAGCCACTCTTACACACACTTCACTTGTTGTGAAGTAAATCTTACTAATAAGCTTCTAGCTCATTATCCTTACAGTCTGAGTCTTTATTTTAATGAGATTTGTTTTGCTTTTGTGCTCGTTAACATTTTTACTTTCTCCTCAAGACATGACTAAAATATAGAGTAGAGTTGCATTGTTATTTTACTGAGATTGTGTGTGTGTGTGTGTGTGTGTGTGTGTGTGTGTGTGTGTGTGTGTGTGTTTTAGTTTCATTCTTATCATTCAATGAAACTGAACTTTAACCCTTCACCTTTTATGGAAACTAATTAAACATACTGAAATCTAAATTTTATGCAAATCAAATTTATTTATTTTTTTGCCACTGTATTTTCTTTATTTTGATCTCACTAGGTAAGGAATATGGTTTGCATTTAAAATCTAAATTTGATGATTAAGAGGTTACATGTTTTATTTAAATAAATAAAAAAAATAATCCTGAATTATGAATCTGAAAAATTCAAATAATTAGATTTTATTCTAAAAAATTAGGCCTAAGCTGGAGCATCTGGGGAGAAAAAACAAAGGGATCAATTTGAAGCGATCAAATAAACAAACAAATAAAAGTTCAGGTTTTCTACTTTTTTCTACTTTTAGTTTTCTGATGTTAAATATTTGATCTAAAACAAAATTCTTGTTAATTTTTTAATCCAGTTAAGAAGTTAATGTTATCAGCTGACGGTTTAATGTTAGTAGAGTTAACATTTTATCTTTTATCTTTATCTTTTTAACTTTTTTATTTTATCTTTTATTTCATTTTTGCTCATTGAATCTGATTTTTTCATAAATGTAGTTTAATAAATCAGAATTAAAAAAATTTTAAAAAATAAATAAAGTGTCGAACATTTCACAGTGGAAAAAGGAGCTTCATGTTTCCTCCTATTTAGCATCATGCTAACTCGCGGGCTTCACATGGCCCAGTCCAACACACTCAACACACACGTCACACTCAACACACTCGCTCCTCAAGGCTTTTCGACACTATTGCTTAGCAACTGGGAAAACAAAGGCCTAAGCTAGCTGAGGGCTGAAGGTCAGATGTTAATACTGTATAAACAAGATAAAGAAAAAGAAAATGATTACATAAAACAAATGAGACCAAACCACCAGGAACATTTTCATCAGATGTTTTAGTAATTTAGTGATAAATAAAATCTCTGTGGCTAAAATTAACATTTTTACACTTAGCATCATCTGTCAAGACGGAACAGAATAAAGAGAAAATCTAGTGATTTAAAACCAGTTTAATGGCACAGTGATATGACGGTAAACATACAAAAACATTCTGATTCTGATTCTGGAAATAAATTCTGTAACATCAACAATGTGTAAATTAGAGAAAAAAAAACGAATCTATGTGTCAGAAATATTTCCTCTTCACTCGCTAACCGAGCTAACAGGAGCCGAGCGATTCTGGGACACATCCAATGATTATGCTATGAAAACCACACAGGAAGCAGAATTTAGTATTTTTTTATTTTTAATACAGTTTTTTCATTTATTTGTTAATTTTTTTTAGGAACAAATGTTATCACGGAGCCACGGATGTCGTCTGAGCTGATGTTAAAATGTTGTATTCTTGAGTTTTAAGATAATGTGGAAAAGTGTAATGAGTGCAATAAATCTGAATTTTTAGAGATAATTAAAAATTTTGAGATATTTATGACTTTTTTCTTTTCTACCTTTTTTAAAAAGGCATCCATAATATTCACATGCACCGTTAGCCCAATGCTAAATAGGAGCCTATAATCTTCTATACTAGTTAGCTAAAATATAGCATTGTAGCTATAAAAATAATACAATATTAATATATTGTTGTGTCTACATTGTTCAGCGGTTTTAAAATAGATGTTTAATGTTCTTTTAGCAGGTTGGAAGATATTTTTTCTTTTAAGGACTAATCAATGTGAATGTTAACATTAGTTTGTTGTACTTATAAATCAGGAAGTGTAGCTCTGTTTATCTCTGGGTGTGGACATGTGGTGCGGTCTGTCAGAGGTCAGAGCTAAACTACACAACACAAGACACAACACAGCAGAAGCCCTTGACAACTGTACGTGAGGAATAAACAGGCGTAAAGTGTTCTGAATACAAATGCTGTTCAGAGTGAGAGAAAGTGCTGATGTGGTCTCCAGTGACAACGGCATGAACTATTCATTAAGGCGAAACCGGGCAGGCAGCGTCCCGCTGGCTTTACTGTGGATTTC
>NC_083485.1:15769349-15779349 GCF_030014155.1 Tachysurus vachellii
GAGCGAGAGAAACAGAATGAAGAAGTGAAAAAGACAGAACATTGATGAAATTAAGAAGTGAAAGAAAGAAAGAAAAACAAAGAATTTAAGGAATAAAAATCAAGAATCAATGAAAGTTAAAAGAAAAGGAACTAAATAGAGAGAAGAATAACAGAGAAAAAAGAGGTAAAAAAAAAACAAGAAGAGAAAGAAAGAGAGAAACTGTATAGAGAGAAAGTGAAAGGAACAGAGAGAGAGAGACAAAAAAGAGAAAAAAAATCAAAAAGAAAAAACATTTAAGCACCTTAAATAAAGCAAAAAATAAAAGCAACAAATCTACAAAGAACCCAGGAACCAACACACACACACACACACACACACACACACATACACATGCACACACTCATGCATGCACACGCTCATACATACTTACACACACACACACACACACAGAACACCATTTAAATATAAGTGTAAAGAAAATTATGTTGTATTATTGTGTGTTGTAGGTCTTACCTGTAGAGTGTGTGTGTGTGTGTGTGTGTGTGTGTTGGTTCCTTTGGATGGCAAGAGTAAACAGATCTATCGACTCTTGTGTCTACATGCCTGGGTCATGTGACCTGTGCCGGCATTTATAGCTTTAGAGCGCGTGTATGAGCTTGTTTGTGTGTGTGAGCGTTTGCGTGTGTGTGACCGTTTGCGTGCGTGTGAGTGTGTGTGTGTGTGAGTGTGTGTGAGTGTGTGTGTGCGTTTTGGAAGCAGATTTTGAACTGGTTTTAAAGCAGATAAACAAGTTTAAAGCACTTATACTATAATCCAGTATTGAGATCAGTGCAGCACACACACACACACACACACACACACACACACACACACACACACACACACACACACTAAGCAGCAGAAGATGATTACTTCTCTCTAACATCACACACTCAACACTTTAAGACAGATATCTTGTACTTTTTATCCATTTAAAGCTCTCAGTTCTCCTGTTAAACACTCGACCTTCACTCTGAGTTACTACAGACTTCTATTTAATTAACCTGGGATTAATCAGCTGACCAATCAGAATCCAGCAGCACTGTGATGTTCTTATCAGCGTTCAGGAAAATGTGCATTAACCTGTGTGGGGTTGTAGAGTGTGTATGAGTTTATTCTGTAGTCATGTGTGTGTGTGTGTGTGTTTGCACAATGACACACAGATTGTTCTGTAATGTCAAGCTGTGGCCTCCAGCTAATAACTCACAGGAGTTTTCTTTAAGACGATAACGAAACGATAACAAACGTGAACACGGTTAACATCTCAAACTTACAGACCAAATTCTACGTCTGTTTCCTGACTCTGTGAGCGGCTTCATTGTGAACTCGTGAGACACGGCACAAGCTGGTGACATGGAACCATGAAGCTTCTGAGCAGAATGTGAGAATTAAAGCGGACACCAGAGCAGCAGGATTTATGTCCCTGTCAGTGACCCTGCACTCTTTATAAATGTCACCTCGGCTCCTGAATCAGCAGTCGCTCGCCTCCAGAACCAAGTATGGAGCCCGAGCTGCTCCTGAGGGCCGTTAAAGAGCCAACGAGTGTGAGGTGAAGTCGTCATGACGATGTACATGAGTGTGTAACAGACGTGTGTAGCTTGAGACATGTGTAGCAGTGCAGAGGAAATTTACACCACTGCTGCTGCCTCTCTGTACAGAGCAAAGTGTAGAGCTGATCTCACTCCTCTAACATTCACACACACACACACACACACACACACACACACACACACACCAGGTCAGAAAACACGCTCATAGGATGAGAAAGAAAGAAATTAAACGTGAACTAAAAGTGAGAGATACTAAGATAAAAGAAAGAATATCAGAAAGAGAAACTAGAGAGAAAGTAATGAGAGAGAGAAAAAAACCAGAATGTAATGAGAGAGAAAGAAGGTTTGGAAAAAAGAAAGAAAGTGAAATAAATGGAAAGATGTGAAAAAGGGAAATAAAGGAGTCTGACGGCTTTTACATGAGCGTCAGTGACCGAGCATTAAATCTTCTACACCATCATCAGTGTCCTCAGTAACCTGCTCAGTGCAGCGCTGGATCTGAAGTCTAACTCGGGAACGCCGGGAATGACAGGAGGGGGCGGGAAAATGAGAATTCACCCTCAACAGGACACACTTTCTCCCCGGGGCAGTTTAATGTCACTGAATCGCCAGCATATGGGAGGTGGGGGAAACCGGATTCCTTTTATTAACTTCTTTTAAAAATAGAACACATTTGTACACACTACACACACACACATACACACACACACACACACACACACACACACACACACACAACACACACACAAACTCCCCTTCAGCCATGCTGCTGAGTGACAGGGCTGTGATGTGGTTTAGAACAGCTTTAAATAGAGCTTCTGTGCTCAGGTTACACTCATCATCATCATCATCATCATCATCAGAGCAGGTGGAGAATTCCACACTGTATTTTAGTTTAAAAAAGTGGATCCAGAGCTCTGGGTTCCTCTGAGTTCTCCACTTTCCTCACATCCACTTTGCACTCACAACACTAAACTGTCCCCTGAGTGTGTGTGTGTGTGTGTGTGTGTAATGGTGTAGTAGTGTACACTGTAGTGCACATAGTATTTGATTCCACCCTCGTACCGAGTCACTTGATGCTACATTCTCCTAACTTTGTCTAAAAAAAGCCTCCCTTCTCCCGCAGCTGTTCACGACACTACGACAGCATCGCTACCCAGGACTCTTTTGGAATCCCTCTCTTCTTCACAGCTCGGTGGTTTGAGCTGTTGCCACGGCAACAGCCGAGCGCCTTTAACAGTGCCGTTTTTGTGACGTCCGAGCGGAGGGAGAGCTGGACTTGTTTACACTGAGGATCTATAAACACTGTGATGCTGAGCCTGGAGTGCACGAGCGTGTTCAGAAGAAGCCATCATAATAATAATAATAATAAATGTGTAAAAAACGTGTCACAGCGATAGAAACGTTAACGTCAGCTTCAACGTCAGTGCAGTCTGCCTTCCTCTGAGTGCTTCGTTCTCATCCTGAGCTCGTTCTCATAACCTTTACCACTCCAAGGGCACACTGTTCAGTTACACTGCAGTTCCAGCTGTCAAAACACACCACAATGTTTGCATCCCTCTCTTTTTTATGTGAGGTCTTACTGTATTTCGACTTCCTGAATAGACAACACACTATTTTTGTCTTTCGGTTTACACACTGTACAGTCTCTGAATCTCTCTGAAGAACATCATAATCCTGTTCTAATGCTGTCATCTAATCTCTGTCCTCTGTGTGTGTGTGTGTGTGTGTGTGTGTGTGTGTGTGTGTGTGTGTGTGTACTAACCTCGCTCCTGGTTATGTGTGTATGTATGTGTGGCGTCTCAGCGTTCCACCTCTCTCTCTCTCTCTCTCTCTCTCTCTCTCTCTCTCTCTCTCTCTCTCTCTCTCTCTCGCTCTCTCTCTCTCTCTCTCCGTCTGTCCCGGCGAGTCTCCCTGCTGCACCGCACCCCTCCTTTTCCCTCTTGCGCCTTTATATAGAGCTGCTCAGCCTCTTGCAAAGAATGCTGGGAAATAAGAGGAGGGTTTGTGTGTGTTTGTGTGTGTGTGTGTGTGTGTGTGTGTGTGTGTTGGTGTGTTGGTGCCAAGTAGAGAATACGTTAGTCATGACTGTAGAGAATAGAAAAGGAGGAAGGGTAGTGTATGTAAATGAGAAAGAGGATGGGCTGACAAACAGGAAGTAGAGGGAGCGGTGGAAAGATAAACAATGTGTCTAGGAGAGATATTAATGGCTTGCATAAGTATTGGAACTTTTCCACATTTTGTAATGTTGCCATTTGGATTTGAAAGAAAGTTAAATTCGAGGCAGCAAATCTTACAACATCTTCATATACAGACGTCTGAATCCTGATGTTCTCCTCAGGAAAACTTTCTCAAACTCGGTGAGATCAGACAGAGATCATCAGTCGTTCGTGGCAACACCCTTTACCACATTCTCCAGTGCAGTTTTGGCAGAATTCCCAGAGTTTATTTTGCTTACTGAAGATGAAGCTCCACCCATGGGAGAGAACCTGGAGCAGTTTTTTTTTTATATTCAGTCAGAAGATATCCTCGAATCATCTTCATTTATCTCACCTCATCTGAGACCGGATCAGATTCCCGATCCCTGCTGATAAGAAGCATCACCACAGCATGATGCTACCACCACCATGATTCACAGAGAGCAGCGTTGGGTTTCCGTCAAAACCTTAGGCTTTTATTCTGAGGCCGAAGAAGTTCCATGCTTTTTCATATTGACTTTTTCATTTTTTTCTTTTTTGTCAAATGCCATCTTTGTGGAGAGTCCATGTGATTCAGAGTTGCACATGTCTTCTTGGTCACTTCTCAGACTAATCCTCAGTTCCTGACTTCACCTGACTTGTGTTTTTCTCTACATATTTTAAGCCAATAGTTTAGTGGTGCTGCACTAAGCAAACCTTCATTTATTTAACGTTCTAACGAAACACTTCTACAGAACAAGCAGCTAAAAAGTCATTTGCTAACTTCATCTTGACACTTGACACAAGAAAAAAAGTAGCATAAAAAGCTGTGAACTGTCATTGCTGCTTTTTCAGGAAATGAATCGACACCCACTGAACCGAACTCAGCAGCTCTGTGGTGTTAAAGTCACTTCATGAACAATGTTACTCTCATAAGCAGAACTGGATGTTGGATTTCTCTCAACGTTCTGCAGTAAAGTTTCACTAATTCCCCAAAGACATCACCACAATCACATACTTGTGTAACAGCTAACGCCACACCGCTAACCTGGATACATCATGGAGCTTAGATTGCTAAATTGAGTCATATTTAGAACATCAACACAACAGACACAGTATAGTTTTAATTAAACACTAATTTTTCATGCAGTTTTTTTAAATTATTGGAACCCTTACACTAATCAAGTCTCATCCTATAACATGGAGAGATGTTTTGGAGGATCTTAGGCCAGTTCTTCCAGAGGAAATCTTATAAAAAAAAAAAACAGCACTTTTATATTTAATTCTTTTCCTGTACAATTCTTTGTAGTTGTCCTCATGGACGTTGTGAGAAAACATGGACATGTTTGTGCTCAGTGTCTTGCTGAAATGTCCATCCATGGCCACCAACCATGGATAATCTGCGAGGTGCCAATATTTTTGACACGCCTGTTTTAATCGTTAAAATTAAAAAAAAACGTGAAAATGATTTTTGTTTAAGGAAAAGGAAGCGGTTTAAACGACATCTGCCGTGTGACGTTTGTTACGTACGCTCGTTTTTGTCTTTTCTATTTAAGGGTGCCAATAATTTTGCTCTATGGTTTAAATAGTTACTATGACAAATTTTTACTTGTTACCGTTTTCTTCGAACTCGAACAGCACGTCATTGATCACATCATCGTTAGAACAACTTTTCCGCTTTAATAAACATATCTATTTTTTATTAATCCTGATAAAGGAAAATAAACGATGTTTTAATCAACATTTTATTCAAATGTTGAAAACCGGACGTAATCTCGTCCAACCACAGAAAATAAATACAAAAATGGACGTTATGGCAGTGATTGACCTGTAAAAACATAGCAGTGAATCATTTCAGATAAACTCCCATCTGATAGATCCTGAGATCAGATATTCATCAGATATTCATCAGATATTCATCTTCATTATTTAAATCTTTGACTCTTTGACAGATTTGCCTGGAAATATTTACAGTTCTCTCTTCACCTAGAGTATCTTTTTATACACTGAACTAAACTTAACACAATTCTATAGAATAGAATTAAATAGATTTATATTTCTACCGTTTTATCACTTTAACAGTTTTACGTACTTGACACAAATCGTCAGAATCGTTTACTTCAATAAGGAGAAAAGGCTCATTAATAAACTCTGTAATGTTCTACTGTTTATCATAGAATTCTTCTTTTTAGTTGGGGTGAAGAAAGAAAGAAAGAAAGAAAGAAAGAAAGAAAGAAAGAAAGAAAGAAAAAGGAGTGGAGAGAAAGAAAGAAAGAAAGAAAGAAAGAAAGAAAGAAAGAAAGAAAGAAAGAAAGAAAGAAAGAAAGAAAGAAAGAAAGAAAGAAAAAAGAAAGAAAGAGAAAATGGATGTGGAGGAAAGAAAAATAAAAGGAAAGAAAAAGGAGTGTTGAGAAAGAAAGAAAGAAAGAAAGAAAGAAAGAAAGAAAGAAAGAAAGAAAGAAAGAAAGAAAGAAAATGGTTTTGGAGAAAAGAAAAATTAAAGGAAGGAAAAAGAAGGAGTGGAGAGAAACAAAGAAAGCAAATGAAATGAAAAAAAATTTAAAGAAGGAATGAAAAGAAAGAAAGACAGACGGGATGTTTACACATCAGCACTGACATCAGGGTAGGAATTATAAAGTGATATAAATAAATCAAACTGCACAAAACTTTTCCTTTAGGGGAAAGAAATAAATTTTTGCTCTTTTCCAACCTGCAGTTTTTCTGTTTTTCGACTCGACAGCCGAAATGAAACCTCACAACCAGCAGGTGGCGCTAAAGCAGAAAGTTTCACACACACAGATCTGAGATCAGTTAACTGTGGCCCTCTCTGAGATGGACTCAGTATAAGGTGAAGGTGTCACTCTGGAGCAGATCAGATCAGACACTCAGAGTAAACCTTCAATACTTTTGGTGACATCACAAAGACACCACAATAAATACCAGATGATCGAGATGTTCTGTAGTACCATGTAGTGAGCATCTATAGTGAAGCCTTAAACAATATCATTGTCTATAATGAAGCTGTTTAGGATAGACAGCGTTTGGTAAATAAATAAATAAAAAATTAAATGAATTTAGATTTTTTTTGTAAAAAAAAAAAAAATAAAAAAAAAATAAAAGTAACTAATTTAAATTATTTAACTTATTAAAATTATGACGTTGCCTCCCAAAGCTGTGAAGAAAAAAGTTTTGAAAAGAGAAAGAAACTCTGGATCTGTAGTACTGGTAGCTCCGCCCCCACCGATCCATGGTTGTTGTTTTTTTTAATAGTTTCAATAGGACACGTGTGCGAGAAAAGCGACCACTCGGATACAGTACGGCTCATTTAGTTCTAGCGCAAGTCAAAAGCATCATCGTCATCATCGTCATCGTCGTCATCATCCCGAGAGATAAACCCACTACACAACCCTTTTGTTTTCTCTTTTGAAAGTTTAGAACTTTTCGAACTTGACGTATCATTTACATGACCTGATCTACGCTAATTAATTTAACAAATGTACACTTTTTCACAGTCGTTGCTACTGTATGTCAGTCTTTTTCTCCACCGACCTGATAATAAATATACAACAACATGCTATTAAAAAAGAAACCGTAAGACAGAAAAAGCACCTGTTGTGAATCGTTTTGAGTTATCTTGCATCGTTTGAACGACACGGTGCTATAAACAGACGAGTAACACTGAAGGTGCCACGTGTCACGGCTGCAGGAGGAACGACGCCTCGGCCAGGCGAGCGCACAGATAGGCTCGTGGTCATAATGCGTCACGTCACACCGCTTTTAAATGAACGAAGACTCACAGGATGTCGATTAGCGGCTAGCGAGTGCGCACTACGACAGTACAACACTAGGGGCTGGTGTCTAATGAACACAGAGTGAAGAACGTTTAAAACGTCACCCTGAAGGAAATACAGTGCACGGAGTCACTCGGACATATAAACACAGACGATGCCGTGTACAATAGTCCAGACAGAGACCTTCTCATCCATCATCCTTTCTCTCTCTCTCTCTCTCTCTCTCTCTCTCTCTCTCTCTGCGCTCTAGCTGGAGTCTCCGTCGTCGTTCTCGTTATCCGAGTGGTTCTCATTGGGAAGCTGGACACGCTGTTCATCCATGCGTTTGGCCTGAACCCTCTGGATGAGGCTGAAGAAGTCTTCGTCTGGGACAGTGGGGGCGCGGGGTCCACCTTCAGGAGGAGAACACCGCTGATCATCTATCCTGGATGACTGAAGAACATAAAAACAACAGAATTAATAAGTACAACAACAACAACAACAACAACAACAATAATAATAATAACACTATATTTTTATATTGCATTTTACACCTGAGAAAAAGTGGGATACAGACAAACTAAAAATACATGATAAAATTATAATTTTTATTTATTTATTACCTGTTATTTGTTTGTTTGTTACTAATTGTAAAGATGACTTAACTGAACTTAACTTTTTCTTACACTATCAAATGGTTTCATCTCAGAATGAAATGTTTTACACTTTTTCTATTAAAAAACACACTAAATGTCATGTACAGCTCTTGTTTAGAGGGTATACAAACTTTTGCACCCCACTAGAAACCGGTATAAAAGTGTGACTAGTGTAACCCGTGTCCTCACCTGGCACTTGATGAGCATGTTGAAGAAATCGTCGCTGGGCTCCTGAGGCTCGGCTTCGGCGCGCAGGTGCCCCAGGTTATTGTGGGTAATCCTGAGACCCGGCAGGTTCCCCGCACTGACCCTCTGGTCGTCCAGCCTGCGGCTCTGAGAGCTGGCGATCAGATCAAAGAGCTCCTCCGTCTGAGGAGAGGCCAGGAGGCTGGCGTCTGTATGGAGAACACAGTGGCTTCAGTCACATCAGCTTTACTGAGCGTGCATGTGTGTGTGTTGTGTGTTGTGTGTGTGTGTGTGTGTGTGTGTGTGTGTGTGTGTGTGTTTTGTGTGTGTGTGTGTGTGTGTGTTTTGTGTGTGTGTGTGTGTGTGTGTGTGTGTGTGTGTGTGTGTGTGAACCAGCCCAATTTTATAATTCTGTTTATTCTTTATCAATATAAACATGAACTCATTACTGACTGTAAAGGAAAGAATGTAATACAGGATGGAGCTGTAACCATAGCAACGACTGATTAACGGTGATTGGTCGATGAGAAACGAGGACAGATACCGATCATGTCGCTGATGGCCGAGTCTGCGGCGTCATCGCTGTGTGTGTCCTGACCGTTAGCGTCCTCGCTGAGGTGGCAGCGCTGATCGTCCATGCGGCTGCTCTGGAACTTACTGAGCAGGTCGAAGAAGCAGTCCTCATCTGAGGGGTCGCGACCCAGCTTCTGATCATCACACACACACACACACACACACACACACACACACACACACACACACACACACATCACATGCATCAGATAAATAGATTAATTTACAGTACTGTCAGCTTTCTCACACACACACAAACACACACACACACATAAAATCACATGCATCAGGTAAAGAGATTAATTTGTTTTATATGACAGTTTGTTGCTGTCACACACACACACACACACACACACACAAACACAAACACACACCTTTATAGAATATTGAACACTAGCCTTTAGCTCACTGGTATAAGTTTAGAGAAAAAGAAAATAGAATAAAAAAACAATAATAAGTAAATACTTAAAAAGCCAAATGTGTTTTTGTTATAAAAAAAATTAACAAATAAGCATTTTAGTGGTTTATTTTGTTATTGTGTTTCTTTTGTTTCATTCACAATACAAAAAAAGAGCAAACAAACAAATAACAAATTAACTACATTTGTTTGTCTGTTTTATTTGTACTTATTCATTTTTTTTAAAAAATGCTTAATATTAAAGTTTTGTAGCAAATCAAAACACAGCTAACTCTCTCTCTCTCTCTCTCTCTCTCTCTCTCTCTCCCTTTGTATTTATAGTGCAGTATCTAATCCGGATCCATCGTCACTACTATAAATGTGTGTGATCTAGAGCAGCGATTCCTCAAAAGCTCAGTGGGACACAGAGTCGTTGTGAAGGTTAATCACAGAGCACAAGAACTCAATATCTCATCAGCACAGAGACTAAAATCAGCCGTGCGGCTTCACCCGAGGACGAGAGGACAGAGACTGTATCCACACACACACACACACACACACACACAGTCATGAATACACACATTCAGCACACACTGTGGTTTTTCAGAGCATCATCACTACACCGTGAAGCGGCTGAGATGAAACCCGACCCATCTGCGAGACGTCACGC
>NC_083485.1:15791849-15809349 GCF_030014155.1 Tachysurus vachellii
TCGTGAGACGTTTAATGCTGTGAAAGTATTTTTGTGGCCTATATAATAAATAAGGCATGTGGATTGGGACGTGGCGGTGAACGGTGTTAAGATGTTTGTCATGGTGTTGCGTTACCTGGTGCTACAGTGGTGCATTGTGGGATTTCATTAGTACGCTATCCTCTAATCCAGGACACACAATATAGGGTAATCCAGACTTTCTGAGAGATTAGTGCGCTTGAGAAAGCGGAGGGTTTTCAGAGATACAGACCGAGGACGATACAGACCGTCTGTGACGAGTTTAAGTTCAGATTTAAGCAGCAGGTCTCTGTTTTGTGCACCGCACGGAGACGAGCGATTAAAGTTGCAAAGCTTCTCTGGTTCACCGCCTGCTGATGTGCTGACATTTTTATATTGATTGTGTGATAATGTCGCTGTGAGAAAGGAAAGAACCTGCCGTCTGTCTTTAAGCCGTCTCCAGGAGCACGAAACAAAGGAAAGTGCAGCAACCAAGACAGAGAGACGCCATTCACAAAAAAATGCGATCTAACCCACAGGTCAACAGAACTTATATTAAAATAAATTTATTTTACAATTTGTCCTAATCCAGGGGGGCACGGTGGCTTAGTGGTTAGCACGTTCGCCTCACACCTCCAGGGTCGGGGTTCGAATCCCACCTCCACCTTGTGTGTGTGGAGTTTGCATGTTCTCCCCGTGCCTCGGGGGTTTCCTCCGGGTACTCCGGTTTCCTCCCCCAGTCCAAAGACATGCATGGTAGGTTGATTGGCATCTCTGGGAAATTGTCCATAGTGTGTGATTGCATAAGTGAATGAGTGTGTGTGTGTGCCCTGTGATGGGTTGGCACTCCGTCCAGGGTGTATCCTGCCTTGATGCCCGATGACGCCTGAGATAGGCACAGGCTCCCCGTGACCCGAGGTAGTTTGGATAAGCGGTAGAAGATGAATGAATGAATGAATGAATGAATGAATGTCCTAATCCAACAACTGAAAGATTAGATTTAATAAATAATACAAAAATGGCAGATTTTGATTTTGTAATTAAAAATAATATATAAAAAATTATAAAAAAGTATGTTAACATTCTTAATTATACAAGGCCAAGGACCAAATGAAACTTTTTACTTTAAGTTTACTTTTAAGTTATTTTACATTAAAAATAAATAAAATGTAAATACAGTTAAAATCCCTAAACGATCCTTAAACATTTTTTTTAATAATTTATTTTTATTTATTATAATTATTTTTACTTTGTTAACAACAATATAATATTAAAAATTATATATGCATGCTTTTTAATCTATAAATATTAAAGTATAAAGAATTGATATTATCTGATATCAAAAGACTCCTTTAAATAATAATAAAGAAAAAAGTTCAGTGATTTTCAAAGTTAATAAGTTTTTTTGTAATCAATAACTGGTTATTTTATTAGAACTGGACCCATTTGATGTAAAAGTAAGCGGTTCTGACTGGTTAAGGAATGTTGTGTTAAGTTGGAAAGCATAACTGGACCTTTGTTTAAAACTGTCACTGAGTGTTGCTTTTGCTTTAGTGCTGTTTAGGTTATTTGGTGTGTGAGTTTTGTACCTTATCTCCTTGCTCTTGCGAGATGTCCAGATGTCTCTGGCAGCACACCACCGCCTCGTCGTAGCGTCCGAGGACCTTCAGCGTGTTCCCCAGGTTCCCGCTCGCCTTGGCTTCCCCGATCCTGTCCCCGATGGTCCTGTACACACACACACACACACAGCGCTGTCACTTTCACCTGTTTCTCCAAACACGACCGGTTACTGAGATGTCTATTTATAAAACAGACGAGGTTCTTTAACTTATTGATGACGAGGATGATTTTGACGTCGCCTTTTCTGAGCTAGAACTTACAAAGAACTTGGAAATGAATGCCACCCTTGAACCCCACGAAATGAAAATTAAAACATGACAAAAACAAACACTGTTTCTGCGTTCAGCTGATTGTCGGTACCTGGCGAGCGTGAGATCGTGTCCGTGATACTCCAGAGCTTTGCCGTACTCCTTGAGGTAGAAGTAAGCGTTTCCCAGCTGGCTGTAAATGGCACTGAGGGTCTTCAGATCGTCCGTTCCGACCTGAACCGCGGCCTCGAAGAACGCCGTGCCACCTTTGAAATCTCCGGCTTTGCACAGACGCTCACCTTCTAAAGCCAGCTCCAAACAAGACGCCTCCATCCTGAGCAGGACAAAAAGCACAGAGTTTGTAGTCAGAAAGATTACAGATTTACTGCTTTAGCTACAAAGCGCTGACACTGGAGGCTCCTTCCAGAAACACCGTACAAACATTTCCGTCATCATATCAACAACTTTTTAAAATACATTTATAAAGTATAACGTCAGCTGTACAGGTCCCTGTGAATGAGCTGTTGTTATAGTAACGATAAAAATGTTTTCCGTGTATTAATGTAAACCTTTGATTTGCAGTTGATCAACATTTGATATGTCTTTTTATTCAATTTACAAAATCTCTCTGAACTGGGATCTAACTGTCGCTGCAGGTTTTCAATCCAGCCAATCAGGAGCCAGGATTACTCCTTGTCTAGATTAAATCACCTGATTACACGAGCAGCATCAAGTGTGGCTCCTGATTGGCTGGAAAGAAATCCTGCAGCTGTGTTGACTGTTTGTTGCTCCAGAAGAACCTAAACTAGAACTACAGGTTCTTGTGAAACACAATGTACCTCACAGTTCTTCAAAGGTAAGAACCCATACGTACAGTATGCAGTAAACGACTCCTTAAAGAACTAGAAGAACTATGATACACATCCTCACTTAAATATGACTACAGTTGTACGCAAAAGTTTGAGCACCCCTGCATTGCCAAAAAAAAGCATTTTGAAAAATTTCTTAAAACACAGTCACTGCAGATATTTATTTATTGTGTCGTGTGCAAAAGTTTGTACACTCTTCCAGTCATATCATCTCAGAACTAGTTAATTGACTCATTTCTAAAACTTCCAGAGTATAATGAAGTCTCTGACACTGTGCATTAAATATTTGAAGCAATACAATACGCAATATAGATTTCTTTAAAATATTTGATAGCAGATATTATTGTTAATAAATATATTTGCACGCTGTTCTGTATTGTAGATTAGATGTTAGTAAGCAATAAATTCAAGGATTAAATGAATAAATTGCACGTGTAAGAGAGAGAGAGAGAGAGAGAGAGAGAGAGAGAAGAAAAGAAAAGAAAAGAAAAAAAAGAAAAGAAAAGAAAAAATGACTGTTGTCTGAATTTCTAAAACAAAGGTCATTCCTGGGCTTGAATGAAGATCGAATGAGTCACTGAGAGATTATTATTGCATCATCTGGATAAAAAAATGATACGATCTGATCTTAGCCTTTGTGTTTATACTTAGATTTGACCTTTTGTCATCATCCACATACTGTACATGTTCTGGAAGCCCTGCACGATATGCAAAGCTAGTTCCCGGTCCCTCATTAATCAGTCCATCATCGTTCCTGTCCACAGGGCTTTTCAAAGTGAATAGAACTTATTAAAAGCTGTATTAATAAACAGGAAGATTTTTATATTGTCTAACTGAGATTACTGTTTATGTGTCTTCAACAAAATAACGCTTTAACGCCAGCGTAAATCCGATATCTGAATACTGACATCTGAATCGAGGACTTCTGTAGCAGATTAAAATGATCCGATCATCTTTGATAGTGTATTCGAATTCAAAGTAGCTTTTAAAAAGATCGAATTCTGTCTGCATTGGTAATACAGTAATAGCGATAAAATTAAAAGCTTGAGGCTTGAAACAAGTCTTACTCGTACCTTTGTTTCTGTTTAGCCCGAGTTTTTTCCACATACAGCTCCAACTCAGTTTGTAGAGGTTTCAGAGTGACCTGAGGTCTCGGTCCACGATGGACGAGTCTACACAAAGCGATCTGAGCCCCACTCAGGGGACAAGCTCCAGCAGACATGATGGGATCGTCCAGGACCTTTTATCTGAGAGTTTAATGATTACAGATGGAAAGCTCACAGTGACTCGTAAAGAAACTTCCGAATGTTTGGCGTTTGTCACAAGATGTTGTCACAAGACTAGATGTTTTAGAGTTCAGCAGAAAATCACAACCATCACAAGCTTGAAGAGAATTATCTCAGGACATGGACGTAACGAGACAAGACTCCTGAAGATACAAGACTGCAGAAGGTCTGCGAGAAGATCCGAACGATCTGTCCAATCCAAGCGAGATCTGATTGTGATGGTTTCAAAGATCCAAGTCTCATAGAATCCAAGTCAGCGCATATGTGGATGATTCGCAAAAAAGTTCAAACTCAGTCTCTGACAAACCAACCGATCGGTCTGAAGACAACGAGTGAGTGACGACAAATGACGAAAGTCTGACACATCCTTCCTCTCTGTCAGAGTGAGAGGGAGAGAGGGAGAGAGGGAGAGAGAGAGAGAGAGAGAGAGAGAGACAATCTGTTTTATTTCCCCATTGCACTGCCGATGCTCTGAGGACACCTGGAGCTTTGGACACTCTGCTAATCCGGCACCTGCTGATCCTGACTGATATTCAGTTAAGAACTCCTAGGTCCTAGGAGAAGGGCATGATGGTGCAACCCCACATCAATCCTTCTGTCATCCGATTCTTTTCTGCGCAGCACCAAATTAGCAAGCGCTTTATAAAGACTTTCTTTCTTGAGGTTCTCTTCGTCAGTCATCAGTCAATCCGATCATCCTTACACAGAGTCCTGAAGTAAACCCGCTCGGCTGTTCGAACGACACCAATCAATGGTGAATAATTTGTCCTTGATGCGTGTACCTCCACCTCCACCTCCACCTTTAGATGAATTCGGCGACTTGCTGACAGGATCTGCTACTGATTACTTACCGGCTGCTTTGCTGCAGAAGGTTATTTAAGACTCTAAATCATTAACAAAGCTGGAGACATTGTATTGGAGATTTAATGGTTGACTGCAGAGAGTGTTCTTCGTTTGATTTGTTCAGCAGGGGAGCTGTGGACGTTGAGTGATGTTAGATGAAAGGAAATCTGTTGAATTCGCAGGTCCTGCTTTAATAATAAGGTCTATCTCTGCTCTGTCTGTTTAACGTGTGTGTGTTAGGACAGGAAAAGAATGAATAGAAATGATTGTGATAAAAATTCACGCTCAAATCACTTCACGGTGCAAAAGAAGTCTTGGTACAGTGTGTTTGTCAGGAGAGAGAAGGAAAAGTAAAAGAGAGTAAGCATTAGACATTAGACAATCTGACAAAAAGCTAAATGATAGATGAGGGGAATTTGCATCGATAACCGGTTGCAGACCGAGTGAACTCATGACAGTACGCTAATGACTCAGTTTTTTTATACATTTCTTTGTTTAAGTTTTGTTTTCTTATTTCTTGTTTTCTCTTCACATCTAATTTTGTTGTCATTGTTTTGGCAAAATATTCTCAAGGGAGCAGCTTGCAGTAGCATTTTACTACCAGAGAGGGCGACCTTTCAAAGCCACATCCTGTAGCTTTATTCATTCATTCACTCATTCATCTTCTACCACTTATCCGAACCACCTCGGGTCACGGGGAGCCTGTGCCTATCTGTGCCATCGGGCATCAAAGCAGGATACACCCTGGACGGAGTGCCAACCCATCGCAGGGCACACACACACTCTCATTCACTCACGCACTCACACACTACGGACAATTTTCCAGAGATGCCAATCAACCTACCATGCATGTCTTTGGACCGGGGGAGGAAACCGGAGTACCCGGAGGAAACCCCCGAGGCACGGGGAGAACATGTAAACTCCACACACACAAGGTGGAGGTTGGAATCGAACCCCCAACCCTGGAGGCATGAGGCGAACATGCTAACCACTAAACCACCGTGCCCCCCCCCACAGCTTTAATGAGTATGTAATTCAGAGGGTTTATGCCGTATATCTGAAGACTAGCTCTGTGTGAGTAAATCAATACGACCAAACAGCAGACATTAAAGTAGATTGAAACTGTTTTTATGGTAGTATCAGGAATTAATATTATCTGGAGATATTTAGCTTTTTCTCTTCCTCAAAAGTTCACGTAGCTTCGTTTATGCCATCATTGAAACACGAAACGTGACTACTCACAAAGTAAATCAGGGTCCCAGATCCACTATCAGTTGTTCAGCTTGTTGGAGACTCTTGTATTAATCACATAAGACACTCCTTTTCATGATGTCGCTGCTTCCACGGTGAACATATCGGCTCTTTCTAAACGATTAGCACATCACAGCTCCTGCTAACAGACTCCTGGACTCTTTAAACTCTTTTTACTCTCTGTATAATTCTCTCCGGATCTCAGAGAGGTTGCGTTTTTCTTGACATTCACACCGTTTGATCTGAACATTAGTAGCAAACGTGAGGCAGTTTAACGTCTCGTTGTGATGACGAGCTTCCTCACAGCAGGTCACAAACGTGTATCATTCATTTCAGCAGAAGGTCAAGACCTCAATGAATCTTTAACAAAGTGTTCTTGAGGGTGAACTTTACACTTTTAACCCTTAGTGTAGTAAATTAGTGCCATATAATCAGACAGAGTTTAACTGTAATGACTTACAATGTTACATTGTAATGTTTATTCATTCATTCACTCACTCATCTTCTACCGCTTATCCGAACTACCTCTGGTCACAGGGAGCCTGTGCCTATCTCAGGCATCATCGGGCATCAAGGCAGGATACACCATGGACGGAGTGCCAACCCATCACAGGGCACACACACACACTCTCATTCACTCACGCACTCACACACTGCGGACAATTTTCCAGAGATGCCAATCAACCTACCATGCATGTCTTTGGACCGGGGAGGAAACCGGAGTACCCGGAGGAAACCCCCGAGGCACGGGGAGAACATGCAAACTCCACACACACAAGGCGGAGGCAGGAATCGAACCCCCAACCCCGGAGGTGTGAGGCGAACGTGCTAACCACTAAGCCGCACTAAGATTTTTTATATTTCCAATATATTGTTTCCCTTTGCTTGTGATTCAAGTCATTCTAGTTATATTTTTATTCTTACCATTTTATATACAGCAGTGTGATAAATACAATTTTATTTTTTTACAGTAAACCTTTTAATTAATTATATAGAACAATTAGAGCTTACAGTAAATATTTCCGCCACCAGTTACAGTAATTAGTAAATAACAGTAAAGAGCCACAGGTTTGGTCTGGATGTTACTGTTAAAAACGTCTGGTACGTGATTGGACTCGTCCAGAATCCCCTGTCCAAATAGGTGAAAGCGCTGAGGATATAACATAGCACTCGCTAACTAGACAACATGCCTGATTTAATGAAAAGCTAGCAAATAATCCACTTGTGGAATTTGTATCGTTAGCGGTTGTAAATTTATTCAGCTACAGAATAGTAACTGATAGGGAAACGTTCTGCTGAACGGTTCTACAAGGAACCTTTCCAGAGAGACACCTGAAGGAGAACCGATCAAACCAGAGCGCCGCACGTTGCTGGATAAACGTAGCTCTGTCTAGACGAAAACAAAGCCAAGAATACGAGCAGTGCGGCCAAATAAAATAAATCTGCTCGCATAGCAGAGTGCCAGCAGAGACTTGAGGAGAAGAACGGATGAAAAGCAGGACTCATTTTCCAAGGTTTCTAGCACTAATTCATCCACCATAACTCCAGTTTAAACACACAGTTTCAGTCATGATGTTGATTATCTGAATGTACTTTGACCTCTTAAATCAGGATTATGTAATACTGAGCGAACTCTTGTAAACATCTCAACGGCACAAACGGCAATCAATCAGACGATAGACGAGACGGAACCTGCAGGAATTACATGGCACGGGAGTAAATCAACCACTAAGGTCAACTGAGTGTGTTGTGCAGTCTCTCGAGTTTATTTTTAGAAAGCAGAGAGCTAGAAGAACTCGGCTCGGTTTGGGGAAAGATGTCAAACATTTTAGGATTTTTATTCTAGATCATGTATGTAAGGCATTATGTACATTTAAAGAAGCGGTACTCCAAATGGTTCTTTTACATAATTATAGGTTAGCTTCCTTAAAATTTCTACTACATTCTTCTGGAAAAACCCAACCAAGAACCTGATATTATTCCTCAAACCAAAACCAAACCCCAAACTTTACAGCTGCTTGTATTCCAAAAATGAGCTTGAGCTAACATTAAATTCTTTTATCATTACTTCCCTTTCACTTCCTCATTCACATTTGACTTCCTGGTTGGAACGTCCTTTTCATTTGCATGCTACCGTCATGACAGCATGATAACTTCTTTAGTAAAGCTTTAGATGCAGTGTGTGTATGTAAGTGTGTAGCCTCGAACTAAAAAATCACTCGAAACATCTTTGTTAGCTTAAAAAAGATTTGGTTTAAATACTAGACCAGGTCTTTTACAACATTTCAGATGGATACTGTACGTGTGAGGAACGTTCGAAGTCTGGAAGGTTTCAGTAACGTTCCTGCTCAGAGACCCAGCAAATTTCAGGTTCAGTCAGAGATACAGAACAAACCACAAAAACTGGGCTGAACTCCAGCTTCCAGGACTGGCACTGGGATTTGACCGCTCTGGTGGCCTCACTGGCAGGACAAGAGACGTGCCTGTGGTCATTCCTTCACGGAGAGCACGGTACACACTGGTAATTAGCGAGGACAGAAACAATTACACCATAATAATAGGCCTGTGGTCTCACAGGGCCCAAATGCGTTATTGTGGATTTTTAAAAATGCAGTTTTGTTCACAGTTCGGTTTGAGAACAGCTTTAGATTCGGGGGTTTTTATGAATAATTGAATTCAACAGCCAACAGTTAATATACTGCACAACTCACAAACTCAAAATCAAACAAAACACTTTGTGCTACACGGTAAACAAACACATCCTTAATAGAATTAGCATAATTAGCAAGTTAGCTGACAGGCTTGGTTATATCAGGATTGCATGCTTCTCAAGACACAAGAGAAAATAAGAGAAAATAACTCTAATTATTAGCTAAGATTAAGAGTAAATTGTCTTTAACCGAACTAAACTGGCGGGGGCACGGTGGCTTAGTGGTTAGCACGTTCACCTCACACCTCCAGGGTTGGGGGTTTGATTCACGCCTCCGCCTTGTGTGTGTGGAGTTTGCATGTTCTCCCCGTGCCTTGGGGGTTTCCTCCGGGTACTCTGGTTTCCTCCCCCGGTCCAAAGACATGCATGGTAGGTTGATTGGCATCTCTGGAAAATTGTCCGTAGTGTGTGATTGTGTGAGTGAATGAGAGAGTGTGTGTGCCCTGCGATGGCTTGGCACTATGTCCAGGGTGTATCCTGCCTTGATGCCCGATGACGCCTGAGATAGGCACAGGCTCCCTGTGACCCGAGGTGGTTCGGATAAGCGGTAGAAGATGAATGAATGAATGAGCTAAACTGCAGTTGTTCTTACTGTACATGCTAGCTAGCTAACTTGCTAAAGGACCATCATACACAAGCAAACACAGCTTCTAAAGATTCTACAGGAAATTAAAGAATTGGAAGGCAGAAAAAAAGACTTTTGGGACCTTGTTCTCGCAATAAAGTTCTGTCATGTAGACCTTTCTGCATTCCTTTTTTTTATACAGCTTTTATATAAATCGTTTTTAAAGGCTGTCTGACCCTTGTGATATTCAGCCTCTGCTTTCTGCTATGTGGAGTTACAGTGAGGTGTTCAGAGCTTTAATCCAAACCTAAATGAAGGCAATGAAGTCCAGTTGTCAAGGAAACCAGAGAGAAACTCTAAAAAAATGTTTTTTCCCCCCTTTGGTTGTTTTTTCTTTTTTTTTTTTTTTCTTTTCATTCTTTCTCTTCTCAGTGACCTAAAAGCACTTCCCACTCCTTTTCTTTCCGCCGCAGTCTTATATCACAGCCATTTATCATTTATAGCACATGGCCACATCATTTACTTAGCAATTATTCGAAAATAAAGCTCGCTTTGTATCCAAAACTGGTGTACCGTATATTTTGGCACCCTTTTATCAAAGCCTCCCACAGGGTAATGTCTCAGCAGTGGCTTTCATTAGAGCGCGTGTTGTTGTTGGGTTTCTTTTCTCATTTACAAACAAAAATACTGTGGAAAAATGATTTAAAAAAAGATTCTGAAACATTACAGTACGATAGAATTTTGATCATGTACTGTTATTTAGTTGTTTATGCGGCATTACATTATTAGATTTCACATCTAGCCTTTAACCATTATTTTATATTTTGTGATGTTTAGTATCAGAGCTACAACATATTAACGCTGATGCTAAATTAACTGTCTAGCTAGCATGAAGAAACTTAGCTAACCAGGTTATCCGTAGACGAATCTTACATAATTTATATGATTAGTAACAACAGATAAATCAGGATTTTTTAAACTAGGCACTAATAACGAGTCAAATAAGCTAACAGTTAGCTAACAGTAGGCTAAGTTAGTTAATAGTTATTACCTTGGCTCCCTTTTGTACAACCCAGACTTACAAAAACATATGTAGTTAGAAATTAATGTTATTTTAATTAAAACAATATCGTCTGTTTATTTGCTTTTAGATAGATAAAATAAAAAAAACTGTGCTGAAGGGATGTCGCACACAACATATCGTAAACATCAAAAGTTCACCGTATGCTAAAAAATAAGATAGAATAAGATCTCCGGGTTGCCAGAAAGCTGCTGTTTTGCCCTCAAAGCTGAAAATTTCCCCCTGATGTGCTCTCTCAGCTCTGTGGCTTGGATCCTGATTCATTTGTTGCACGTGGATTAAAGCTCCTGCCAGATGAATAAATCTAAATGTAAATGTTGAAGGTCTGAGATAAAAGCCAAACACACACGAGACAAAAGGCCTGTTCATGTGGGTTAGTAAAGCTCCTATAGGACCTGAGAGGAGACGCTGCACCAAGCACATGGAGAAGAGTCGCTCAGAATCAGATATTTATCAGAATGCTTAATCGTACATCCCATTAGATACCATCAGTAATATTTTAGTGTTATTGGAGCCTGATTCGGTTCCTAATACGTTATTAGCATTCAGCACGTCCAATGCTAGTTACTGTATGCTAGTAACAGTCCAGATAAACTAATGAGATGTTTAAATAATCTAAACTGTAGGAGCCGTCATGGAAATGTTAATGTTAGAGTCCTTCAATCCTAAATAAAA
The DNA here is from genome assembly GCF_030014155.1 of Tachysurus vachellii. Classification (NCBI taxonomy): domain Eukaryota; kingdom Metazoa; phylum Chordata; class Actinopteri; order Siluriformes; family Bagridae; genus Tachysurus; species Tachysurus vachellii. Next base: position 15,802,995 of record NC_083485.1, read on the forward strand.
GTCTAGCAAACATTAATGTCTTAAGCCCTATTCGGACAGGATTAGTTTTACGTGGGGACGTGGAGTAATGCAATTTTACCTCAGGACGTCTGTAATATTAATTGGCCAATTCGCATGGGACAAGACATCTCAGTGAAACTAGCAGAAGTGGGAGGGGTAACTCGCTTTACGCACCACAGTAACCTCCTTGTCGTCATGTGCGTATGACGTTGCTTCCTGTTATCACGTGCGCAAACAGACAACATGGCGCCTCCATGCTTGCAAAACGCGCCAAAAACTACTTTTAAACAGGAAATGATGGAATTTTACGGTACATATTTACAGTGGGTCTATTCGGACGGGATTAGTATTACCTGAGGTAATTTTTCCGGACCTTTTTACAGAAGGTAAAAGTCGCCGTAATCTTTACTGACATTGTCCGTAATGATTACCGAGATGGCACATTCGGACGGGACTAAAATCACAGAGAAGCTCTGGTAATAATTACTTTACCCCCCACGTCCCCACGTAAAACTAATCTTGTCCGAATAGGGCTTTAGATAACAATCCTCTTTATAATAGCTTGTGTTCTCTGTGAGCTCAGAAAAAGATTACGTATAATATTTATAAGAATTTTCTTTCAGTTTGCTACCAAAATGTTGATTATTTTTATATTTAAACATTAAGGGAAGTTGAATACGTGCTGAAGATTTCAATAACGTTAGCTGGAAAGTCAGAGCAAATTTGCGGTAAGATTTATAGGTTAAATAAAAAGTGGCATAAAAAGTTCCCAAAACTTAAAAGATTGTTGTAACATATATGTGAAGCAAATGTGCACTTTTACGCAATCTACAGTTTTACCTGATTCGATCTTTTTTATTTTGCAATGCTTGTGTCACTCGTATCAGCTGATATTACAATTTACACATAGTGTAGTAACACAGTAACATAGTCAGCTAAGTTACAGGTGAATGTTTATCCAAAACACCAAAAGAAATACAGCAAAATACCAACAAGAAACAAACTGAGCATCAACGCAACGTTAACACAACGTCTGTGCGAACACTATAGAAAAAAAAGAGAGATGAAGTAACATTCACCTCGTTTCTCTCCAATGCCTTAGAATGGACACACATGTGTGTAATAGTGTGTTAGTTGTTAGCAAACTTAATACATGCTAATTCTGTCACATGGTGTTTAGCTGTAAAGTCGAATCAAACATCAACTGAGAAACGGCAACGAGGTTCATAAACTCCTGTTACACCACAGTGTATTCCGTAATCACACGAAAGTATAACGATGTAATTTTATGAAATGTTATTTAAGTCTCCTAACGTTCACTGATAACAAACCGAATTTCCTGAGAACCTGCAAACTTTCAACAAAACACGAGTTCATTTCATAAGCGAGATATGATGACTAATCCCTGGCCTTCAACCCTAACCATATCCTTTCTAAATTATTATAGAAAGCGAATCGTAGTTATAAACAAATAGGTTGTGGCAGTGTGATCGTCCTTGAGCTGTGGATTGTGTTTGTCAGGTAAATCTGACCCTGAGACTTCTGAAGCTTTCGTAACTGAAATTCTTTCACCACACCTGACTGCCAGGAAGAAGCCAAGAAGCGAGGAGGAAATAGCTACACGAGACAGTGCTGAAGCAGATCAGCTGAACGACACGTATGCAAAAAGAAAAAGAAGGAGAAAAAAATAACAAGCAAGTCGAACTACAGCTTAAAGAAAATCCTGATTTTTTTTTCATTCTTTCTGGAACACGTGTCCTTCTTTTCTGTGCACAGCTGTATGCCTCTGTGAGACGCCTAATCTCCTCAGTGAGCGTCTCTTCCCCACCCAGACACTTCTTCATCGACCCCCTCCATCTGTTTCTCGCTGTTCTTTAGACCTTGTCGTTCTTTACCCACTCTGTCTGTCCACCCATCCCCCGTCGTTTCATGTCCTACCTCGAGTGGAGCCTTTTGCTCGCCAGATCCTGGTCCATGCTGGTGAGCTCGTGGGCTTGTGGTGCCCGTACGCTGATCTCCAGCAGCTTCAACCTTGCACTAATGCGTGCGTGCGTGCGTGCGTGTGTGTGTGTGTCTTTAAGTGCACGCTCTCTCCCTCTCTCACACACACTTATACAAGCGCCCTCCTACTTACAATGGCAGCTACTGAGGAAGTGAGCTGCTGAGCAAATAAACCATAAAAAGAAAAGCCCCACCCTGCTCTGTGACATCACCAAGCAGGAAGTGCATTACATTCACAACCTGTGCATTTTAACACACTTCATGTGAAACGTCATTTACATATTCCACCAGTATCATCTTTCCATACATGCCGCTTTCATACGAGTGAACACATGCTTCTCTTTTTTCCCTTCACAATGAGTCATGCTGGGTCTCAACACCAAATATTCTTCTCTCTCTCTCTCTCTCTCTCTCTCTCGATTGCTGATTAATCTAAGCAGCTGTCAGTTGTATCAGTGTCCTGTATCACACAGTGAGAGGAAAAGTGTTGGAAGTGTAAAACGATGTGGTTCTCGCCCTCCGACCAAGTGTGACAGCTATTAAAGGAAAACTCCAGTGATTTTCAATCAGCATGTGTGATTACTCTCACTCTCTCATTTTCTACCACTGATCCGAACTACCTCAGGTCACAGGGCGTCATCAGGCATCAAGGCAGGATACACCCTGGACAGAGTGCCAACCCATCGCAGGGCACACACACTCTCATTCACTCACGCAATCACACACTACAGACAATTTTCCAGAGATGCCAATCAACCTACCATGCATGTCTTTGGACCGGGGGACGAAACCGGAGTACCCGGAGGAAACCACCAAGGAACAGGGAGAACATGCAAACTCCACACACAAGGTGGAGGCGGGAATCGAACCCCGATTCCCCGAACCCCGAGGTGTGAGGCAAACGTGCTAACCACTAAGCCACCGTGCCCCCCATGTGTGATTAGTACAGAAAAAATAGACATTTCCCTCAACAAGAAAAAGCATAAAGATATTTTGATTATTAATACTTTTTTTACTCTGTGGTGTTTGTCACTAGGATAAAAACAAAACAAAGAAATCTCCTCCTGAAGCATTAGTCGGAGCATGGGGCCGGTCTCCTCGACCCCGAGTTCAGCTAGTGACACTGAATCAACATGGCTGCTCACAGCATCAGGAGACACAGAGCTCTGCTTCCCTTTAAACAAGGGACTAAACTCTCTGTGAGTTTATTCTAACTACATGCGTGACCATCGAATATACTCTAACACAAAGTTAAACTAATTCTTTTCTGGCAAGTTGATTTTCCAGATCATACAGTATGGAGTTGAAATTCTACTAACATATACAATCGTATCCAAAAGTTTAGGCACCCCTGACCATTTCCATCATTTTCATTTATAAATATTTGGGTGTTTGGTTCAGCAATTTCATTTTGATCTATCAAATAACTAAAGGACACGGTAATATTTTAGTAGTGAAATGAGGTATATTGGATTAACAGAAAATGTGCAATATGCATCAAGACGAAATTAGACAGGTGCATAAATTTGGGCACCCTTGACATTTTGTTGATTTGAATACCTGTAACTACTTAGCACTGATTAATTGGAACACATCATTGGTTTGATGGCTCATTAAGCCTTGAACGTCATAGACAGGTGCAGCCAATCATGAGAAAAGGGATTTAAGGCCGATTGCAAGTTGTTGTTCTTTTTGTCTCTCCTCTGAAGAGTGGTGACATGGAGGCATCAAAACAACTCTCAAATGACCTGAAAACAAAGATTGTTCAACATGATGGTTTAGAGGAAGGCTACAAAAAGTTATGGCAGAGATATAAGCTGTCAGTGTCCACTGTGAGGAACATAGTGAGGAAATGGAAGACCACAGGTACAGTTCTTGTTAAGGCCAGAAGTGGCAGGACACGTAAAATATTGGAGAAGCGAAGGATGGTGAGAAGGTCAAAAACAGCCCACAGACCACCTCCAAAGACCTACAACATCACTGTACAGGAGAGTGATGTGAAAGAAGCCTTTTCTTCTCACACGCCACAAACGGAGTCGCTCGAGGTCTGCAAACGCACATTTGGACAAACCAGCTTCAAGGTGCTGTGAAGTGATGAAACAAAGATTGAGTTATTTGGTCATAACAAGGGCCGTTATGCACGGCGGCAAAAGGACACAGCAATCCAAGAAAAACACTTGCTACCCACAGTAAAGTTTGGTGGAGGTTCCATCATGCTGTGGGGCCGTGTGGCCAGTGCCGGTACTGGGAATCTGGGTAAACTTGAGGGTCGCATGGATTCCACTTAATGTCAGCAGATTCTTGAGAATAATGTTGAGGAATCAGTCACAAAGTTGAAGTTACGCCGAGGCTGGATATTTCAACAAGACAACGACCCAAAACACTGCTCAAAATCTACTCTGGCATTTATGCAGAGGAACAAGATCAATGTTCTGGAATGTTCTGCCATCCCAGTCCCCAGACCTGAATATCACTGAACATCTGTGGGGTGATGTGAAGCGGGCTGTCCAGCTCGGCAACTATCAGACCTAACTGACCTGGAGATGTTCTGTAAGGAGGAACGGTCCAAAATACATTCATCCAGAATCCAGACACTCATTACAGGCTATAGCTTCTGGTTCCAAACAAGGTCAGTATTCTCTGAAAATCCTTCACAGCATAAAAAATAGTTTAATAAATGAACAGTCCAGGGGAGTTAAATAAGGCTCCACAACACTAGTGTGTGAACACCAAAATATAATTCTGCTTTAGAGAACCCTTAAACACCGGCTATAGTCTAAGTTAGAAAATAAACTCCCAAAATCTGACTCTTACCCAAGTTTATGTCTAACTCTCCAGCTCTCCAGCTCTGTTTGGATGAGGATGATTAGCTGGAAAGTTTTGTTTAATAACTTTCATTTTTCGCTTTGTACCTTGAACTTCTGAGTTAATTCGAACACAGCATTTCTTTATATTCAATGTCTATAAACGCCTGTCGGTGTTTGACCATAAAAAATATCCACCTTCTTCCACAAGCATGAGCTTAAAGAAGTGTACTGGATTCTCACCTTGACTCCTTCCACTGCATGAGTATGGACACTTTTCCTCTCTCAAACTCCAACAGCGACAAAAAGCTGTGAATTTGTCCGATTTTTATTTTTTAAATAAACAGCACAACACTGTACAAGCTTTCATACTGTTTTACTAGAATTATTTCTGTTCTGTACTCATATAGCTTATAAACCATTTTGAACAAGTTACTTATTTAGTTTTTCTGCTTGAATTTATTTACATTTTGAGAGATTTTAACAATATATTGTTTTTTTGGAATTCCTGCAAACTGGAGTATATTAGCAAGATAATTAAATGACATTGTAAATAAATCTACATTTTATTCACTGTTTTATTATCTCAGTCAAACATACGTAAAATAAAAAAAACTACAACATAAATATGCTTGTAAAAGTTTGTTTAATAATGTGCAGCTGATTAGAAAGTTAAAGCTTTTCATTGTGTGTTTGTGTTTTTCTGGTGTTTCGTCTTGATGTTTGGTCTTTACTGTAGTTCAGTGAGTTGAAAGTGTTGAGTTTTTCTGGTTAACAAACCCACATTGTTTTTGCTTCAGCATTGTTCAGCAGTTTGTACACACACACGCGCACACACACACACAGCTGTGGTTTGGTGATGGCCGTGCTGAGTGCACTTGGTCATTTCTGCAGAAACATTCCTCTTTTCCCTTTCTCTTTCTTCTTCATGATCCTGGACTAGATTTAAAAAAAATTAAGCTAGAATTTGTTGAACATCACTGCTGAAAAAAAAGTAGTACCATGATTACATGGATTCGTAGCTCAGAGATGACTAGAAGGAGAGAAAGAGTGTGTTTTCTTGTTTATGGTCCTGCTGAGTGTGAGAACCTGCGTGATGGCAGCAAATCTAACACTCTGCTGCCCTCTAATGGACAGAGAAATATAGATAAAAGACTGAGAGAGATTATCATCATCAGTTCACTGCACAAAGATGAAGAACACTAAACGAATAATAACACTAACAATTTAACAATTTGTAAGTGATGTATGTAAATATTTGGATATCAAAATATATATATATATATAATTTGATATCCAAATATTTACACACAACATCACTTACAAATATATATATATATATATATATATATATATATTAAACCTTTTTATTTATTTTTTTAAATTATTATTATTGTTGTTGTTGTTTATTATTATTATTATTATTATTATTATTATGGACACCTGTACACTCGTGCAGTTCTCTAATCGGTTAATAAAACATCCAAGCTTGAGGTGGAGGAGCTACAACATGATCATGATCGCCTCAGGTTCATGTTCTTGGCTGACCG
>NC_083485.1:15814349-15826849 GCF_030014155.1 Tachysurus vachellii
ACATCACATCCCATAAACCACTACTATACCTGTACAAAATATCTTTGTACTGTCCAAAACTATACTTTCCCTGTCTAAGCCAACTCTATACCTGTCCAGACAAATAGACCTAGAGTCACTTGGTACAACGTTCTTCAGCATGAACATTCTGATGTTTGTTGTTACAACATTCACACGAGATGAACTGAGAAAAGAAGAGAACTTCCTGCAGCCTAACATTTGTGTTGGTTTGGAGGATGTCAGCTGTAGTACACATGTCATGGGCTCAAGTGGAATTTGTCGCTCTTGTGTCTTGGCCTACTTTGTCCTAATTCTAGGGGTTAACGGATTAAGGGAGCATCCGTGTCCCCTTCTCCTCTTCCCCACAGCAGACACTTAAAGTCTGCCTGGGATTAGGTTAAAGAGCGAAGGAAGACCGCACACGTCTCTGACACAAAGCAGCATGAGCAGTGGGCAAAGAAAAAAACACTGCAATATGAACTAATGCTCTTATGAAGCTATGGAAATGAAGCGTGCGGCTTTTTATCCTTCTGGATCACGTGGATTATGGTGAGGTTTTAAGAACTTCGTTGTGACTGCTACACATGAATCCTTAATCAAAGAAAGGAGGACAAAGTGAAATTTTCTTACAAACATTAAACCAGCTGAGTTATTATCTACTGTTCACTGCTTAGCATCTCGTTAACATCTCATTTACATCTTATACATTGATATAGTTTGTGTTTGAAAATTGTGCAGTTCCTTTTTTACTGCTTTAATGATTTTACTGTCTGTTTCCTTCGCCACAGAATGAGCTGTTTCTCTACATTACATTCTCTACAAGTCCCTGGTATCATATTTAGCAGCACCAGGTTAGTAAAACATAAAACGCAGCTTGTCGTGTTACCGAGAAACCACAAAACTCCTCTGTCCTGAAGATGTCTGTAAATTGTGTGTCTGTCTTTTCCTCTAACAGCACATCCTGAAGTGTTTTATTTCTCTTACACCTCAGCAATTTGACAACAATTACGTTTACATTATTAACAAAAGGCACGTTACGATTTGTAATCAGAAAACTGTCTGTTACAGAGCACCAACACTAGAGACTCCTTCTATAAATGTTAAACAGACATCTCTTTATGTGCTGTTGCCATAGAAACTCAGGGCATTAATATGAACTTGGGATCTGTAGCTGGACAACACCGTCTGAATATCTGTGGTATAAATATTTTAGAGAGTATAAAGATGTAGCTATTTATCCAAACTTTCCATTATGACCGAGACGCAGGACCGAACTCGGCCGTGACCCGTGTCACTTTTCTTAGCTGCTCGAGTTTTTTGTGAATAAGAGTCCACCCAGACCTTTTGTCTCAGACACCTTGACCTCCTCTACCCCAATCATTCTGTATTTCCCCTCTCACTTACCCTCTAAGCGCTTATTCCCCCAATAAACCCCCATCAGTTAACCCCAAAGTGCCCTCCTGTTCCTCCAAGAAAGTGGGTCATGAGTCTGAGACAGCAGGATTACAGGCTGGAGGTCATCAGTCTCTTATCCGTGATTTCTAAATCCTGCTGCTTCTGGAAAGAAAGAAACAGAGGCGGGCAGAGAAGTGAAAAAAAAAACATACAGTGTCCCAGTTCACACACACACACAAACACACAAACGCACCAGGGTTCATTCATCTTCTGCTGTCTTGACTCAGCGAAGGTCCTCTGAAGGCGCTGAAAGGATAATGGCAGTAACTCGCTGATGAAAACAATTCCAGCGAAATGGTGCAAGAAAAAAAAAAAGACAAATATCAGCTCAGCGATGGTGAGTTGCACTTACAACCTGTATGATTTGCAGAAAGCCCAATGAATTGTTTTCTAATCAAGACCAGCTCAGCAGTAATGACGTGTAATCATGACACCATGATAAATGCAAGCTTTTAAACACCTGACCCCCGTGCTCTTCATGACAGCCCATTTGTCCGAGGCACGCCGACACCGCGCGTGATTAATAACTGGATAAATTACAAATAATAAATACATTAATTTTGCACCAGAGTCATTTCATCCATCATTAGAGGAGGCTGAGTTGAGCTCCGGAGCCCCTCAAATAATCACCTGGAAAAGAAGGAGAAGATGAAGTTTATAAGCAACAGTGAGACGTGAGAATCAGACGATCGGCTCTCGGGTGGAATTTGGGCCGCAGGAAGCGGACTGCTTTGGTCTGAGACTTTAAACATGAAAAGTACACAATAAATGTAAAAATGAATCTTGTCATTAAATGAGGCCTTTGGTTTGAATATAAAACCCAGTGCTGAAGTTGCTATTTTTGGAGTACCAGAACACGGAGTATTACTGACAAATAAAGTAAAACACGTTATTGCTTTTGCCACCTTATTAGCGAGAAGAAGAATATTATTGGAGTGGAAGTCAGTAAGCTCGCCTAAAGCCTCAATGTGGTTATGTGATCTAGTATCATACTTAAAATTAGAGAAAATTAAATATTTAATGAAAAGACCTGTCCAAAGTTTTTATAAGACATGGCAACCCATGATTACATATTTTGAGAAGATGAAGACTCACCCACTCACTGATCAATGTTAAATATTATCACCTATTGGAGTTTTGTTAATTGTGTACGGACCACGAACATGTCAGGAAACTATTATTATTGGCTATGTATTTGTGTATATTTTTATTTATTTGTTTATTTTATTTATTTATTTATTGATTTATTTATTATTATTATTATTATTATTATTATTATTATTATTATTATTATTATTATTATTATTATTATTATTTGTTTGTTTGTTTGTTTGTTTGTTTGTTTGTTTTTATTATTAGTATAATTATTGTGTTAACCTTTATGTAATGTATGGTTAATTACTTTGGCGGAAAGGGCTATAAAGGGGGAAAAGCTATAACTGAAACTGTATCAAACTTTTTGTTAATGCTTTGAAAAAGTTTATAAATAAATGTTTAAAAAAAAAAAATGAATCTTGTTATATATTTCAGTAAGTTGCGTGTACAGAAATGTGACTAAAACTTCACACGTGAGTCACTGATGACACGTGAGTAATCACAAGGTTCTCATCCATCCGTCCATCTACACATTTGCTTGAATCTGTTGATGTAAATATAAATATGTCGGTTTGTGTACATGAGTTTTTTGGGGGGTTTTGTTAAAAAAAAATTCCAGCTTTTTTTGTTAATGTTAATTATATTTTCCACAATATATGCATTTAATATTATATAAGAGTTGAAGTTGTAGCCTAATGGATAGAGAGTTTGACTCCTAACCCTAAGGTTGTGGGTTCGAGTCTCGGGCCAGCCACGACTGAGTTCCCCCAACTGCGATGTGTGTGTTCACGGTGTGTGTGTGTGTGTTCACTGCTGTGTGTGTGTTCTTTGGATGGGTTAAATGCAGAGAACAAATTCTGAATATGGGTCACCGTACTTATCTGTATGTCACGTCACATTTACAGGTGACATTTGTCTGAGATTAATATGTCCCTCTAATTCATTCTAATTAGTCTGGAATAAAATTGTGTCCTTTTGAGACTTTTGCTTAAATAAACTCCCAGTGTTCTCACATTTACTTTTAATACAGCAAAAAAAATACTATCGTTATCGTCAACATAATGTTGTTCTCGCTCTGTATATTTGAGTGTAAATGTTGCATTCGTTTTTGTTTTATGAGATGAACAAATATTGTCAGATTTAACTTGTTGTGTCTTCAGTCCACAGACCACCTCGGAGCCAGACGCGTCCCGGACAGGTCAGCATCTCGTGCATCAGCCTCCAGCAGCCGAGGGTTATCTCCTCCTAAGTGGTTTGACCTTTGACTCTGCTCTCACTGCGTCTGAGATGTTGTTGTGTCGAAGGGCCAGCATGCCACTTTTTTAGAAACAAAGCCTGACAAAACACTCCAAATGGAGCTTCGGCCCTCGAGGTCACTAGAGACCGGGTGAAATACGGGGCTGTGACAGACAAAGAAAAAGAAACACCAGGCTCGAAGAGTGCGCAGATTCCACGAGGGATCGTCTCATTGTGTGAATGTGAAACAAGCGACACATGTCGGGTCGTAAAAGTGTCAGGACTCAGGCTAAGGGCCATTGTGGCTGCGTGCAGTCAGAGCGCGGGGGCTTTTGTTGCCTGAGTTGCACATCATTAGCATGTCAATATTCAGAGGTTGATGCTCGCTGGATGTGGCGTGGCCCTTTGAACCGAAGCGCACTTTCTCTCTTTCTCTCCAGAGATCTGCTCCATGGGGACCTGCTGTTGAACCAAATGCTGCACAGAGACATGTTTAAGAAAAGCCTTAACAAGTGTGTAAGATGAATTAACCATCTACTTAACCTACTTAACCTTGACAAATCACAATCTGTACCTGTCCATGTAGCAGAAAAAAATACTGAAACACATTTAAACCAAAGGTATGCAACATGATCGAACATGATTGGTGTGATCCATCTGGAATCATGTGGAATCATGAGGAATCATGTAGAATCATATGGAATTATGAGGAATCATTTGGAATCATGTGTATATTCGGTTTAGACAAATCAATAATTCTGGTCTAAACCATCACTCTGAGCGGTAAATGCTAATAATAATAATGATAATAATAATAATAATAATAATAATAATAATAATAATAATAATAATAATAATAATAATAATAATAATAATAACATATGTTCATAGATGTTTATAGCTAAAGTAATTCTGTGGTTAAATTGTACAAGGATTGATGTGGTTAGTATCTAACTTGCCTTTCACCGGCTTTCTAGTCAGCTACAGTATTACAGTGTAGCTACAGTGTACAGTATTACTCAGTGCGTAGCTACAGTATTACTCAGTGTGTAGCTACAGTATTACTCAGTGTGTAGCTACAGTATTACTCAGTGTGTAGCTACAGTATTACTCAGTGTGTAGCTACAGTATTACTCAGTGTGTAGCTACAGTGTTACTCAGTGTGTAGCTACAGTATTACTCAGTGTGTAGCTACAGTGTTACTCAGTGTGTAGCTACAGTGTTACTCAGTGTGTAGCTACAGTATTACTCACTGTAGGTACCCACTGAGGTGCGCACGCTTTTACAATTTTGCATTATCTGCACATGATCCGGTTCATACTGTGATCCCTTCTTTTCCATAATCTCTCTTCCTTCTCCCAATCTTCGCAATATATCTTACACCAGAGCTGGATCTGTACATCAGAGCTACATTGTGTGCAGTTACACTTACACTTACACTTACACTTACAGTTTGTTTGCAAAAAGTGATTTGATTTGATTTCAGATATTTTTAATTATCCCTCCTCTAAAAAAAGCCACCCAAATTCTTGCTTATTCCACAAACAATCTTCTTCCAAAACTCACCTAATTATGGTGTAAATAAATGCGAGCCTTGCAACCTTGCCTCTGTCTCAGTAACTGTGGGATCTCCTGATCATTGCACCTCAGATATTAATTTCTCATGTAATCGGCATAATTATTGTTTGATTTCTTGTGTTTATATTTAGCTTAAATATACAGTCACGAATGTAAATCACAGTTCATGTCTTAGTAATGAAATATTTTCACTAAATTGTTATGCAAAAAGCTGAGGATATTCTCAAACACATGAGGTAGAGTCCTCGACTTTAACATCTGACCGATTTATTTCTCCTCGATGTCCGTATCATTGGCACTTCCTCCCTTGCCGTGCCTAATCAGATGTACAGCAGACCGCCGTCCTCCTACTACAGAGACAACAATAGGCCCAATGGTGTCACTGGTTCGAGGACCTCAGTCCTGTTCTTCTCTTGAATGGATGGTGATCTCGGCAAGGCCGTTAAATGCCGAGGGAGCAGTCGAGCCGAGCGGTTGGACAGTTTCACCAGCTGCCGAGGAAGACGTCGCTGGCGAGTAAAAAGCCTGCCATATGGAGCCGTTTCACCAGAATAATGAGAGCTGGCAGCTAGGCTAATGCTAAGATGATGATAAGTTACTTTGAACCACAACTCAGTGTATCTCTAATTTTATTTGTATTTTTTTCAAACAAGTTCGATCAAATACTAAGCCGACTTAAATCATAAAAGACAGCAGAGAAACCGTATGAAGTCATAGTGTCAGGCCAAGATAAAAAGGGAAAATGAGGGGCATTTGGGGTTTTTGCTTGATATTTGAATTATTCCACTCAGAACAATTTTCTTCCTGCTTTCTTCCTAAACTAAATTGTTTTAAATCTAGTACATATGGATGTATGTTTAGAAACAACTGACAGCAACAGGCAGTGTGTCCTCGATGTGCTGTTGCATGGAGTAACCAAGCGTGCTTAATGAGGCGTGTGATTGGTGCCCTCCTTCCTGAAACAAGGCAACCCATTCAAGCCCATGATTGATCATGACAGTCACACCATGACGCCCCACTGTGTGTGTGTGTGTGTGTGTGTGTGTGTGTGTGTTGGGGGCAGGTCCACCAACTTCCCCATCTCCAAACCAGGATCCTTTACAATGCATTACTCAGTTGATTCCTTCAGCTCAATTTTCCTTCTCCAAACGTAGCATCCATTTTTGTTATTTTCTCCTTTTCCTCATCCAGATCTCCAGAACATAACACGGTGCTACATCCCTGTCCGTCAGTTTAGCAGCTGAAGTCTACGCTGTAAAAAAAAAATCAATCTTTGTATGTTTGATTCACTTCCTTTTTCTCACTCGAGTTCACTTACTGTACATGTGTCTGATTAAGTATCCATTTGTTCTAAGACTGACAGCTTATTATGATTTACTCTAGTTTCTCTGTATTACAGGGCAAGTGGTAAAGCTGTTCTCAGATCAGTACCTTTCTCCATTCCTTCTGGTAAACTATCCCACATAGCAACCTGTAAACGAGGCTTGTATTTATAGGGAAGGTTTCAAGTGGAGCTCATGTACAATGCAAGAATCATTAACCATCTAAGGAACCCTTGAGGAACCTTGTGCAGGCGTTAGCTTGCATTTGTTTGGGTTTTTTTTTTATATTCTTGGAGAAGGAACTGGTTTTTGCTGTCTACCCAGTAGAATGAGAAAACAGAAACCAGTGTATGTCATATTTGATATATCACTGTTGCAGTTTGTTAAACTGATTTGTTGTAAAAACCCTGAGAGGAGTTAAAACATACTACTGAGGTGTACAGTATGAACCTGTACTATAGTTCTGTTTAATATCAATTCTGATAAAGCCTCATATAGAAGACTCATAGAGTCGACAGTACAGATGTCCAGTGTGACGTTTTCATTGATATGAGTGTATTTTGTGAAGTTCTTGTTTTTTGTTGTTTTTAAAGAACAGCCATTACAAAGAATTAACACCTCACTGCTGCTGGTGAATGTGATGCAAAGAGAGAAAGATAAATGCAGTGGTTTTTAATGTCTGCCTTACTTAATGTCTCTCAAACTGTTTTGCCAGCTTTATGCAAATGGCTACAGATTTTTATTGTTTATGGTTCTCATAAACACTCTCCGGCTCAAGGGATACATGAGCATAAAACTGTGATTGCGCGTCTTAGGAGAGCAGAAAATAAAAATGTCACAGCGCTTTCCAAAACAGACAAATGACCCTTCGCTTCCAGACACTATCCACCAACTACCCCCACCCTCGCCAAGTCCTTCTAATATGGAAAAAAACACACTCGGGCATTAACATTCATAGATGTCCGAATGCACAATCATTTTAAAAAAGCAAAGTCGTACTCGAGAATACTGCAGTGGTTTGATCTTCCGTCCACTTCAGACAAAAGCAGGAAGTATGAAGTGTCTCTCGAGCCACGAGAAGGCGTGTTGTCTCTGCCGTGCGTGTGGTGTGAGGTCTAAACGCCGCTGGCCTTTGTGGAGGAGCATTAAGGCCTGATTGAGATGGCGCACTAGAGTGGGACCCCAGGTGCATTAACACTTTCAGCAATCTGCCAAAGTGAAGATGACTGGATGAAGAGAGATGCAGGATCAGACAGGAAAGATCATTTAAATTGGCTGGGTGGGAATATAGGGTGCAACGCTTCCATAGTCTGGTCAAAGTTCATGATCTGATTCGCTGTTGATGTTGATATATAATAGTAACAAAAGCAAGGCTAATCAATGGAAAATAATGATGCTAATTACGTAATAACGATAAAACAGCACCGCATTTAAACTAAAGAATTTTTGAACTAAAGATACATACATGTAAGGCTGAATCCAATCCAGTGCCAGATAATGTCACTGTAGGCTTGCACCAAGCTTATTTTAGTCACAATAGATTATATAAATGATGAGTATACACACTGCCTCTGTATATCTAGGCATTCAGGGGACACGGCATTCAGTGATGCTGTCTGCTGTGATGTTGGTCGCGGATCATAAAAGAACTCTTTAGATGGGAGTTTTAATGGAAAACTTTAATGGAATCATCTCATACAGTATGACAAGTAATCATAAAAGGGTGAAATTACACAAGTGTGGAATAGACTTGAGTAATTTGGAAAGATATCTTCGGAAAAAGTCAGTAGTTTTTACAGATTCATCACATTTAAACGTTTACATTTTAAACTGACTAACTAACTAGCTAACACGTTCTCGACAAGCACGTTTCCCAGTTGCCAACAATGTTTGGAAGCTCGTGAGCTAAAAAACTAGTGCACATATATGGTACAAAAAAAAAAACACTAGTGCACATACATGGTACAACTGATTTTACACCTAGTGTCAACAGCTAGCTGAACTTTGACCCCGTACTGACGCTGACTCCGCCCCCTAATACATGGTCTTCATAACTTTTGTACACGAAACTGTTAATTGTTTTTGTTTGTTTGTTTGTTTGTTGCTTTTTTGTCCATTTTTGTTTTGTTTTCTTGATAAACCTTAATAAAGGCATTGGCATTTATATACACGTGGGGAGGGGAGCACACACACACACACACACACACACACACACACACACTACTGGCGGCCTTTGTGCCCCACCTCTTCAGCACCGCGGACAGAGCGCGCGCGCGCCACACACACACACACACACACACACACACACACACACACACTTTGTTATGCAAAAGCAGGACACCAATAGCAAACGGAGATCAGCTGAGACGTGTGAACGGTCCTGAAGCCTCGTCGCATATTAAAACTTTTTGCGCAGCGCGAGCACCGGCAGGCGCGAGCTCTTCTCTTTCCGTTATATATTTATTTGTTTGGACTTGGATTTTTCTCTCTTTTGCACGCGCGTTCTTCACATAAGACAGTATACACGCGTTAGATTCGCGTTTTTTATATATCAATTTAGTTTTTAGTATTATTTTTTCCACTGGTTTAGTGTTCAGGAGCGGTGTTTGTTGTGTTGTGTTGTGTTTTTATCCAACTGCCGCAATGCTGCTCGAACATCCTGGATCGAGTTGTCAAAACCCAGGAAATTTCTCCAGATACAGTTCGGGTCAAGGTGAGCGTGCAGTTCCTTTATTTTACTTTTTATTTTGGAATTCTGTGTTAAATTCCTGGGAAAATATCAGACAGTAACAGTAAGTCCCTGCTGTAGAGTATCAGTGGGAGCTGAAAAGTTGTGTCTTTCCTTATCTGACAAAAACTAATCACTATTATTATAATAGGAGTAATAAGAAACGCACTGTTTTGGTGTCTTATACTATTCTTTCTTTCTTTTTTTTTCCTTTCTTTCTTTCTTTCTTTTATGCTTGGCTGATTGGTTATTTGTCGCACATCATCAGTCACCAAAACTCTGTATGTTCACTAAGCTGTCCCATTCTGTTCCTCCATTATGTACATTTAGCAGCCTGTGTATCTTTTACATAAACATGTGCATGTAGTGAATCTTTACCTATTTGTGCGCCTTAAATAATTATTTAAAGATCTACTACATCCCCATCTCCTAGTGGAACATGAAGCTACCACACCAGCGAACAGGAAAGGTCCAGTTTAGTACTCTATGTCTGAGAGCAGACCTTCATCATCTTCAGTGTTCTTATAATCTTCCCTCCTATCAGTTTTTATTAATTCTAGATTAGTTTCTTTGAAAAAGGTACAGTGGAAATAATAATAATTATTATTGTTGTTGTTGTTATTTTAATTAGTAGTATTAGTTGTAGTAGTATGTTATTATCAGGTATGGGTTTAGTTTTGGGTTAATCACCATCAGATTAATATTTGCTGGTTATAAAGGAGATTGTAATGAAGATTTGTGTATCGTTTTTATTATTATTATTTATTTTTATGTTTATTTCGGTTTACTTCAGTTGACCATTTTTGTATATCAGATGTAGCTTATTATGTAGCACAATAAACTAAAACCAAACGCAACACAAGAAATGTTTTTATTTTTTAAAAAAATCTAAAGCATTTAAAACTTTAGAACAAAATGCACTTGGTGACAATTTTGTTTAAAGCTTTCTGTATCAATGAACCCAATAAAAGGAAAATATTATTAAGTAAAAACTATAAATATTTGGGAGGTAAAAAAGAAAAAACTTCGATGCTAAAAAAAATTGTCTCGTGCAGTTTAAATCCTTATCTATTCCTTTTGCGTTATTAATACGTAATGAGCGGCATTGTGACCAGCTGTTAGGCGCGCGCGCTGTCATTTCACACCGGCCGGTTCGGAGGCACCGGGAGGCCACGTGCTCCCGCGCAACAACCAGCGCTTTCAGGTATGAGTCAGGTATCGTGTTGCCGTGAGCAGGTAACGCACCTGCCGCTAAAACCGGCACTGAACACGCACCTTTAACCAAAATGCTCTTTAAACCGGTTTAATTATTCAACCTTTCTATTTGAAGTCCACATGACATCCAGCCTGCGGTGCTGGGAATTATTTAAAACAAATAAAATTAGTCAGTTAGAGAAAAAAATAAATAAATCAACACCACGTGTAAAGATTACAGTGGTGTTAAAATGCTGTGACTAAGCTATAGAGCATCATATGTGTGTGTTTTTATTAGCCTGTTTGTATTTATGTTTCCTATACAGAAAATTGTTCATATACAGAAAAGGAACTCAAAAAAAACTTAAAAAAGTACAAAAAATAAGATCACTAAAATGTTTTAGTTAAAAATTGAAAAAAAAAAAAAATCAACCTACCCGTAACAAGTTTTTTTCTGCAACGATTTCTTTTACTTTAATACAAAGTTGACATTTTCGTGTGTATAATTAATTGTAGTAAAGCATTTATGTAGATTATTTTGTATTATAATGTATTTATTATCTTATTAATTACTAAAACTACTGAGATTTTCAGTACTCAGATCTCTCGCAAAAATATTTTGCTACAAATGCACGTAAATATTCATCTTGTGTTTATTTATTAAAAGCTTTCAGTGTAGAAGATAAACTCAGTAATTCTCTGGTGTGTCAAGGCTTTTAAATCAAGTTAAATTGATATTTTCAGATATAATTTAGTTTATATAATAAACGGAATTAATATTTAACATTTATGGTTTCCGTTTTTTGAAATTTACATTCAGATAGTAATTATTAATTATAAAATTATAAAATTTGTTTTAAAAAATTGTTCAAAATAATTATTTGCGGCTGTAGTTGTAGGTGATTAATTTAATACTGTCATGAATCCTTCACAGATCCTTAGTCACTTCGTCATGACACAACATATGATGTTTTTATTATTTTTAATTAAAAAAAATATTAAAACTTAATGTGAATACGCAAATAGTTATAATAGTCTTCCCGTCATTTATCAAGATGAACTTTATAATTATTATTTTTATTGAAAATATACATTTTTAAAATATATATATATCTAGGTGTGAATGTCAGAGATGTTGATCACGTGATAAATAACTTGGTATTGATGTCTTGATGTGAACGTTTTAGGGTCATATGTAATGATCGGTACAATGTTGTATGTTTTAAAAGTATTTAAAAAACTTAGAAAGACATTTTTAAAAAATATTTAATAGTTAGTACTTCAGAATAAATTGACATGATATTAAGCTGTATTCTTTGTTTTTAACTTTACAAAGTAAGTATAGTAACTGAGAGGGCATTGTTAATATGGAAAAACAAAAATTTCACTCTGTATTTATCAATTTATTGCAGCACTATAGACTGAATTCTTTATTTTATTATTATTATTAATAATAATAATAATAATAATAATAATAATAATAATAATAATAATAATAACAAAGTTCAGTTTGAATATAAGTTTGAATATAAGCTTGAATATAAGTTTGAATATTTATCATGAAATAAAAACATTACAAAACATGTTCTATACCAGTATAGAGCACATTTTACCCAGAACCCCACACCGTAACGCGTGTAAAGAGCAGCGGAGGTCTCGCGCACCCCGAGGACTTAAAATGAGTGAAACACCAAAAACTCGCGTTTCATAAAGTGTTCAAATGCGCGAAAATGGAGCATTGATTTTAAATTCATCACCAGCAATGGCACTAAGGCTGATTTCCCCAGGCGCTCCTTCCCATGTCAGATCAGTGTCAATACTGTGTGTGTGTATGTGTGTGTGTGTGTGTGTGTGTGTCGACGACCTGCACAAAATTCATCACTCTTATTTGA